>NC_048905.1:10884930-10901883 GCF_011077185.1 Oxyura jamaicensis | reverse complement strand
GAAGAGAAGAGAAGAGAAGAGAAGAGAAGAGAAGAGAAGAGAAGAGAGCAGTGCTAATAAGAAAAAACGGGGTTAATTTCTTCAAAGTTGTTGTGAATAGGGTATGAGCCACCTCAGCCAGCATGTTACTGCTCCTGAGATGGTTAGGCTTGGGCTTACACAAGAGCACACACAAACTCACTTCTCCTAAGCAGTGCCCTGAGCCAGGCCCTGAGGCCTCCGACCGCCCACACTGCCCTGAGCAGGCTCTGTGCAATACTCACCCTTTTTCCCCCAAGACCTTGTGTTTTGGGGCAGCTCATTAGCAAACAGCCTTGGCGCAGGCACTGAAGTGAAGAAGTGTGAAACTAAATGAGTGACAGAGGAAGGATGGGGAGGAAGCAGCTGGGTGGGTTCGGGGAGAGTTTTCTATCGGGAAGGTGTACGCTCAGGGTGACAGTGGCCTGCAAACCCCTGGGAGGTGCACGTGAAGGACATGGTGGCCATGTCCCATGGAGAAGCAGGTGCTCCCGCCACCGAAATCCCTGCACCAGCCATCACAACACGGCCCCACGGGAGCTTTTGTACTTCAGTTTCCAAAAGCAATGCTCAGCATTATGCTCTCAAAACATTTCTGAAACTATTTGCCTTCCTATATTTCAATTTTATTATTTCTGTAAGCAAGATAAGGAACAGATGAGGGCCCAAGAGAAGGAGAGAGGGGATGCTGATTTTAATTTCTGATATATGGGTAGAAAAAAAGTCCCCCAAAAGCACAAACCACTCAGCTGGAGCCCACAGGAGCCCAGTCCACACCTCTCTGAGCACAGACACATAGGTTGGGCCCACCGGGGCCGGGCCCACAGAGCACAACCCTTGCTGACAACACGAATCGAGCCCACAGCAAGCTATGGGGTCTTGTAAAAATACTTATGATTAAAACAACAAAGCCACACAGACACAAAGAGTCTCATTAGCAGATTGCCAGCAACCCTGTTTGTCTTGCAGTGACGCATTATATCACAGGAGAAAAATTTGAGGCCTGATCTTAACAATCCTTGCTCAGACAGAATTACTATAAACTCCAAGGGAAATTTTCTCTGTCCCAGGACCGGCTGTGCTTTCTCCTTGCAACTCTTCATACACTTGAAGTAATAAGAGGAAACTTTTTTTTTTTTTTTGACAAGACCTCATCAGGTAAAACCTAATAAAGCCAAAAAGGAAATTAGGAAAATGGACAGTTATTCCCAGAGCAGCCTGATCCTGCCTCAGCTAAAGCTCTGGCCTGAACAAGCCAGATTCCCACTACCACCCCAAGCTGCCACCCATGGGTAAACCAGCGGTGTAATTCAGTGTTGCACCATGGCAAAGCCCAGGATGCAACAAACAGAGGAGCACGGGGCTGTGCTGAGGAGAAGATAAACCACAGCATCAAAATCTGGTCCTCCCCTGCCTCAGTGCAAGATCAGTGCACTCCCGACCAAAGCAGCACCTTTAGAGTTATCACTATAAATGTTATTAAAGAGAAACAACCCATTTTTTAAATGTATGCTAATTCCACTTTATTAGTGATGCCAAAGCCCTCATTTACATTTTTCATAAAAATCACACAGAGGTTTTTGCTGCTTTAGGGATAAAACTAATAAACAAATACATAAATTAGTATATTTTAATTAAATGTTATCCCGTGAAGTAATATTGTATCCTATTGTCTAAAACAACAACAAAAATAAAAACCAAAAAAGCACCTCTAACTTGAAAATTTGTGTTGTATTAAAATATTAGAACTCATTAAAAACTAATTTGAAAATTGCTTTACCTAACAACCATAAAAAATTTTGATTTCTGTATTCTAATATGTGTTATTTGTTTTGGTACAGGAGATTATCGCTGTAGCATGCATTACTATTAGAATACACATACATTAGATGCATCATAATGCACCCAGATTCTCCTAGGAAATAACAAAGTCAAATGTTACCTGCAAATGTATCACCACACCATTTCCATTTTAAATACCATATTATTTCCATTCTGTAACATCAGAGACTTTACATAGCAAACATAGACCCACAGCAGCACACACGTTAATTTCACTTTAGGTGCATATATCCCATTAGAATGCATAAAAATGTATGTATTTTGGGATGGGATATTACATGCTATTATTATTTTAGAATGTTGCTCACGTTACAAGAAATGGGACAGTTTAAGCAGTAAGGTGTGGCTGGAACTGCAGGGGGAAGTCCAACAGGCAGAAAACAATCACATCTTATTTCAAATTATTAAAGTAGTCTGCAATAATAGCTCAACTATTAAAAAAAAATCAAATGTGCATTAGAACATATTCACCTCATTAGGAGGATTTCCATAACCCTGCTTTTCCTCAGAAGGGGAACACAGACCTAGACTCCACAGCCTCATTACTCTATCCCCCACTGTCATTTTTTTCTAAATGTAAGAATATTGCTTTTCAAGGCAGGTATTTAAACAAAACAGGCACTCCATTTGGCAGTTTCACTCAAAAAAATCTTTGTCTCCTACTTGGTTATATTTTCTGGAAATTGAAAGTTTTAATAATTAAAAAAAAAAAAAAAAAAAAGAGTTTTTCTGTACATAAGTGTGCTTTCTGAAAAGGTACATTCATTTATTAGCCTTCCTGAAAGTGTAATTGACTGTACATTTTTACTAAAACCATCTTAGAGTACAACCTAAACCACTTGGCAGCTACACCTTAAGGAATCTGTTTCCAATACCAATGAGTGATACAGATTGCACAGCGATGGGGAGCAAAGGGACAAAACTAAAGTAATTAAGCAGTAGGCTTGAAGACTACTTATCTTCAATACTCTTTGAAGGCACAGTTAATTATCATGTGGATGCAAAAACATGGAGCCATTCAGACAAAGGGACCACAGCACATGGGTGGGAGGACAGATCTCCCAGCAGGTTAACCTGCTGGCATCCAAAGGAAAAGTAAACAGAGAAGTAGTGAATCCATGGGGAGAAATCTCAGATCATTCAGGTGTGTGTTGTTTGTTTTGTTCTTCCCCCTATGAAACATAGGGGTTTCTTATCTGCCTCAAAAGAGAAGATTCCAGCAGCTTAAACTCCCTGAATTCTCCCCTTCTAGAAGGCTTCAGATATTCCATCAGGGAACATGTATTTCTGGTGGTACAACCAGCAGGGGAGAACCTGTCTAATTCCCTGCTGAATAGTAATAATAAAGATAAATAAATAATGATAATAATAAAAAGCTGTCTCCTGAAGTTCTCCAGGCACTTTAAAGGCTTTAAAAATATTTTCAAAATGTTCCTTTTAAACTGGGAAGGCTCATAAGCCACTGTAGGACTAGTCTTAATGTGGAGATGTGACTCATCTGCAGTGACATCAGAAAGAGTCCAATGTCCTCTCTCACTTTACAGTCAGCCTTATCACCCCCTTGCCTCACCCCTAGTCTTCCCCATAAATATTTAAACAAGAAGCAAAATGATACATTATGGATATCATATTCAAAACCGCCTGAGTGACTTGCTTTGAGCCAAGATCAACAAAGGTATTTAGATACCTAAACTTCAGTTTAGGTGCTTAACTTTCCTTTCAAAGCAATGGAAAAACAGCTCCTGCAGAGCATCTAAGATCCTCACATTTTTGTGAATTTATCATTAGATTACTCACTAAGACAGCATTTAACATCTTAGTCATCATCTCCAGAGCTGTGAACGGACAGGCTAGCAACATACCCCCAGCAGAGGTGTAGCTGCCTGGTAGAGCAATGCTGAAGATGCATAAGGAAGCTCAGCCCCAAACATCCAATGCTTTTAAAAGCCTGCTCCTGTGGTACTGAGTCCTGAATTTCCTTTCCCCAAATGCAGTGCAGCTGGATCAGTAGCCACACAGCTGTCTGGCATCAGCCCCCCCCCCCCCCCCGCCCCCCGGCAGCTCCTCAGGGTGGAAATCCTGGATCACAGCTCACGCTGCTCCAAGCAGTTTTATGTGGAGGAGCTCCCAGGGGATGTGCTGCTCTCACAGCAGCTACTCTGAGGTGGTCAGGTCTCCCTAAAGCTTTGTGAAGCCTATAACAAGAGTGAGGATTGCCAGATTCTTGCTGGTAGTTGTGAGTTATCCCCCCATTTCACGCACAGATTTCACGCCGGCAATCCGCCTTTCCTCTCCCTCTGCCCACATAGCAGAGCTTTAGGGCCCTTATCACAAACAAGACAAAAAGAAGGAAAAGGCTCTCTCTGTGCTATTACCACCAAGAAGTCCACTCTGTCACAAACTTCCTGAACATAGAGGAAATGCAAAAAGTCTCATTCCTTCCTCTCATGCCTTCATTGATTCCCATAGGATCGCTCATGCACTGGGCACTTAGTAGATGTCTGTGTTCAGCTGTGCTTGTGTTCAGCCCTGGCCACCTCATCCCCATGACAGGGGTTGGTGCTGAACCTAGAAAAATGGAAGATTAAGCCTCTACTCAAAAATCATTCATGTCAAACTGAACTTCTTTGCAAAAATAGGTAGCTTTAAGCTCTCTGGACTTTCTGTAAGCCAATGTCCTTATGGCTTTCGAACTCCAAAAACAAGAGAATACTCTCACAGAAAAAATCAGACTCCAGCAAGACATCTCTTGTCATCTGCACAGTGCTGATTTTGTAATCAGTCTGGAAGTTTTATTTTTAACTGCTGTTTCAAGGCTTTACAGAGACACAATTGTTCTTTTGAAACCTTGCTAATAGGGCTGATCACTAATACTATTACTATATACAGAGCAGAAAAGCACAGTATAATGAAACTGTACTATGAGAAACTATGAACGAAATATTCTTTCCATAAAATGAATTTTTAATAAAACATGCAAGGACTCCAGAAATTGCTCATCACACTAAGATGAAGAGACTGGTTCTGCAGTCGGTGGGTGCTCGAAACCTCCCCAACTCCTTCGGGCCCCCCACTGCTATTATTCCCCTCTGAAAGAGTGCATTTGAGAAACCGAAGATGGGGATTTTTCCAATCTACTTTCACATTGAACACATGCTTTAAAACTCAGAGCCTGTTCCAAGGAACAAAGTGAGTAGAAATGCTCCTTCGGTCACTCAGGTCGAGGTGACAAGCCAATGACACATTTAGGTATTCTGTGTAGATTGCTGTGACTTATAAATTCAATACAAGGATCAGAAATTCAGATGTGGATCTCCTCAATTTGCATGCATTCTCTGCAAACCATCATTTCCCTAAGCGTGCTACCTAAAAGCTTATTTACAAAAGCAGTTCTCAATATGGCATGCATACAAA
Organism: Oxyura jamaicensis; assembly: GCF_011077185.1. Taxonomy (NCBI): domain Eukaryota; kingdom Metazoa; phylum Chordata; class Aves; order Anseriformes; family Anatidae; genus Oxyura; species Oxyura jamaicensis. The sequence goes on along the minus strand of NC_048905.1, from coordinate 10,896,609 downwards.
CTGAAGCCTACAAGCAAACATGGACTTTTGTGGTGTGCGATCATTTGAGGAAAGTCCATAGTTTCTCTTCCCTGAGAAGGTTGTTCTGGGGGACCCACTTTGAAATGGAGAATGTGGTTCCTGCCATTTCTTAAAATACATAGGAAAAGTCAATACTGTGAGACAGTGTTCCCTGCTGGGACAAAATTTAATAGCAGTGGTTGGTTTGTCAAAGGTGACAGGCAAGCCCTTTTGTCCAGCTTCTAGGCTTTATGGTGTGACAACTCCGAAGAGAACGATCTAAATAATTCACATTTCCAAATTAACCCTAGAAAGCAAGAAATAAGCTAGAGTTGCCCATTGATACACTGACTAAGCTCCAAAGTCGTTTGAAGGTGATAGGGTGCTCATCATCCTGAACCATAAGATTTACACTTGTTTGCCTACAAGAAATTTTGCCCCATAAACTTTAGAAATGTCCTACCTCTTGTCTGCTAAATCTTCCTGAAAAAAAAAAAAAAAAAGAAATTTGCAAGTATATGACTCAACTCCCAGTGCAGGAATGGGAGCAATGTCTAAGCCTTAATGGCTTAGACCATATCTATATTTTTTCCTTGTTACCATTGTCTAGAGTTACCGAACAGAATAGTCTCTGCTGCCAATTCAACATTTCTTAAGAATTTAAAGAAGATTTAAAAGTTTAAAAGTATTTGGAAAAGTTTAAAAAGTGTTAGAAAACTTTGCAGACAGAGCGCAATTTAAATCCCTTGCTAGACTTTGCGTATCTTTCTAGGTATTTCTCTGATCCTCACCACTATGCCATACAAGCACTTCACAGTGATTAGTGGATTTTAACCTCATAGCAATGAGGTGGAGGCACAAAAAGATTCAATGACTTGCCTGCATCCATGCCAGAAGCCTGTGGCAGAGCCATGAGTCACACACAGGACAGCTAGCTTCACGGGGCAGTGACCTAGCCATAAAAGCAATGTTCCTTGTCACGGACAAATTATTTTTTTTAAAGTTATATTGGGAGGGGTCAAGAAAGAAATGTTACTATTTAGCACAACTGTAAAAGGGCACAGCCAGTGACCCCAAATATTTTCTTTTAAAAAAAATCACTACATTTTGAATCTGAATTTTTATATTAAAAAGTCATCACATATACATTTACATATACATATTTACATATACATATACATCACATTTAAAAACACCCTGTATTTGCCACTGCTGTTTTTCAAGGAGGGGAGAGAGGAGAAACAGACTGAATTGTTTTGTTGTCAAGAAAAATACATCTAGCATAAAATGTTAAGGTTGCCAAGAGATGACAGTATTTGGCAGCATCCTAAAATGTTTGTCATTTTAAAAGTATTTATGCTAAGGCAGAAAATAAACTATCCAACATTTTAGTCACTTTAAGTGATTAAAACAAGTCATTAGAATTTTAGTTTAAAATACTCTTAGATAAAATTTTCCCTTACCTAACTAGCCAGCTTTCCTTCTTTACAGTATAATAACTGCTTGCAGTTCTTTGCTCTTAAGGCTTGCGTCTTAGCTTTAAGTGCTCTTGTGTGATGTAGGTAAAACAAAATGTGGTAGATCATTTTCATTTTTATTGGAAACATTTTCAATTATTACACTGCTGAATAGAAACAACAGGAAAAAATGGTTAGGAAAACTTTAAATGGTCACCAAAAATGCAAGAACAAGTTTCTTCGGCTTACAAAAGTGCACTTGGTTGTCTAAGTTTATATTCCAACATGAATTTGGCAAGTTTTCCTGATAGCGACTTGCTTTACTTCTATTTCTTGTACTGTGTTCAGAGTATTTACAAATGCACATTTCTCATGAAGTTGGAAGTAAGTTTGGATCTATTTTTTCATTTTATAAAGACATTGATGTGTTTTTTCTGACATGCCTCATGAACTCAGTCAATCACAAGTCTTTCTTAATGGAAACCACATGTCTGCCCAGAACTGTGTAATTACAATGCTAGGATTCTTGGCACTGCCAGGAAAAGGGGCATTGTCAAACCAATTACAGTTTATTTATTTACATACCATTTCTGGATGAGAATGTTCTTTCTTTTATGCTGATGCTGAGAAAATATATATTTCATCGAGTAGCTGTAATTTTCGCTAGATACTGTTACATTTTGTAGCAATTACATCTCTAGTTTTCAGTTAGTTTGCACGTAAGGAAACTTTCCTTTAAACAAAACAGCTGGGAATAGCATCATGAATTTTATCAGCCCAGTTTTCATTTGTTTCAGATGATGAAGGAGATGTGAGGGCAGCTGTTTCCCTAAGCTCAATGGAGTCAGTATTTCCACCCGCTTCCACCCTACTATGAGCTTTTCAGCGTACCAGACACGGCATCGGTGCATTCATCCTACATCCCCTGTAAGCCACTACCTGCAGCTGGCCCTGGTGAAGACACACAGCTTGTCTCAGCAGAAAGGAGCAAGGCTCCAGAAGGTGATCTGCTATACTTTTCTAAGCTACAGAGCTCTGGACAACAGGAAAAAAAATAAAAATAAAAGATTTATTATGCCGCAGGAAAGCCAATCACAGTCGCATGGCAATGCAGCTATAACCTCACACCCTGCAGTGTGGCCAGAGCAATGCAGGGCTGGGTTTGGGAATGCAAACCTTCACCGTCACAGGGCAGAAGGCATCACATAAGGCCATGTGAGACCAAAAGGTATTTAGTAATGGAGATATACTGGCCAAAACTTGGCCAGCTGAACCAAAGCAGTCCCTGCTGGGATGCTCCGGTCACAGGAGGCACCTCCTACCCTGAGGTTGTGTTAAGCTCTTCCACTGAAAATGCAGAGGAAGGGAAACAGCTGTAAAAATCTCCTATTTAAAGCTCCTGAATCTTCAGATCCTATGAAAACCCTTCTATGGGACTCTTTCTTTTTTTATTTTTTTATTTTTTTTTATTTGTTTTTAATTGCTGCTCCAACTTTTCATGACTTCCTTGTCTTTGGAAAGTTCCAAAGCATTAAAAGGAAACATTAAGTTCTGACGCCCTCCGACATTATTTTTAAGTTTAATCATTTTCCCCCATTTTCCTCCTCTTTCTCTGTGCTGAGTGAGGGTGGGAAAGAGACAATTAAGGGAAACTCAAAACTCTCAGATGTTTCAAAAATGAAAAAGTTCAATAAAAGTTTTCCCACACATCAGCAGAGAAGTAGGCAAAACTGTTTTCTTATGAAATTCTCAAAGCCAAAATGACTGAAACATTCCTGGGTTTTGTATTCACCACTCCCTCCTCCATTTCTTGAGCCAGAAGCCTCTGTTTTATCTTGTGTTCATGCCCAAGTGCAGAGCCCTGCCCTGATGATCTTACAGCTTATGGTGAGCAGACAGATGCAGGGTGAGGGCTGAAACGGCAGCACAGAGAGGGGAAATGACTTGCCCGAGGTCATACAGCGGGGCAATGACTCAAGTGATTTCCAATAACATAGTTGTTTCTGTAAAGGTTTAAGGAAAATGGGGCTTGATTCACTGCCACGCAGCCCCAGCCCTGCACTGCTGAATAACACAGCCCCAACAGCTCAACAGGAGCTGCGGGCACTGTTGGACCAAGCCTTCAAGCAAAAGTTGGCCTTGGTTCATCCAGGAAAGGAGAGGGATGGGTAACTGGGTGTTGAACTACAGGTCCTGAAGAAAGAGAGAGCCATGGTACAGGCATCTAGGTGGCTATTGAAGAGGTGGCAGAGGTGACCCGTGTCCTCCAGACAGAGCAAGTGTAGGTGAAGATGAGTTGACATGGGGCAGTGGTCAAAATGCTCTCCTTCTATGTTAGGTGATGGCTTTCATTCCCGCTGCAGTCTGGGTCCCATGACATCCTGCCAGCTGGCTCTGGGTATCCACATCCCTCTGTCCTCCGTACGTCGGGTGGCTCATCACCCTGCTCTCGTTACCACCACCTCCCCCCGGGAGGCGGAACCCTACAGCTTCTCCCTGATGGAAGCAAGTTACCCAGGAAGATGAGAAAGGCAAGAAAAAAGATGTCCATGGGGAGGATAAACTGCCCCATGGAAAAGGGGCAAGAGATTTTCTGCCTTCACAAATCAGGGGACACCAGGGAGAAACTGGATCATGACCCAAGTGATATTTTAATCTCTGCTCTGTTCACAAGGTGCTGCAGCCCTCAGGTGAGCTGCTCTGAAGCAAGGTGCATCATCTCTTCACCAGGAGGCATGAAGAAGACAGCCAACTTGCACAGCAAAACCTCGAAAACAATGCTGCGGTGGCTGGATTTCAACGTTAACTTCGAATTACAAAGCACAGGAGCAACTTTCCGCACGCAATTTCTGATTCTGCTTTCTATTCCTGTCTAGTTGCAGCCAGAGTTTTGCCAGTGAAAAGTGCTATAAACAGCCCTGGCCTAGCTGAAAAAAGCAATATGCCGTCAGTCTGACATCTACCTCGCTTTTCCGCTCATTGTCAGCACTTTGATTGATGGTGTTGTTCATTAATGTGGGACGATTGTCAGCTTTTCCTGAATAAATATAAAAAGAAACAAAGAAATCCCCACCCTTTTCAAGCCAGAGTGAATTATTTCCTATTTTCCTTTGCTGAATTCAAGCATGTAACAGTACACTGCCCTCAAAATATACTGGAGCTTTAACCACAAAGTAGGAAATTGGACTTTGGATAGGGGAACCAAAACTTTACTTAAGTAGTAGGTATAGTAATTAAATTTTACTATTATTTATTTTCCAAAAGGAAAAAAACAGTGGTATGCCCTAAAGGCATCTGCTTTTATACAGTTCTTCAAATTTGTGCAAAAGCTAAAAAAAAAATCTATTTGGTGAAGACTAAAATGACATGTGAAAAGCAGAGGCAATCAGAAGCACTGCAAAAGAAAGGCAGAGATTCAATTTAGTACAAGGCTGCATCTTAATTCATGCTGGGGAGAAGGGAAAAAACATCATGAAAATTCCAATACATTTGAAGTATTTAAAAGCTGGGTAATTTTTTTGGGCCCCCAGTGGCCCCCAAATACAGCTCATAGCATTTTGGCTGCTCGTGAATCTCTGAGACATTTGTGAAGTTGGATGTCCCTGTTGTCTTCTCTATATTCCCATAGGCAAACTATAAGAGGGGAGGTAGACACCATAGATCCTAAACTCTGCCTTACCATTTGCCATTTTCACTACACATTTCCTCTCCATGACTTTTCCTTGCACTGGCACCCTTAGCTTTCTGCCTGATGGAGTCTTTCTAATCAGGTCATTGCTTACATCGCTAGCGATAGGATCATTGCTCAACATCTTTTTCAAATTGTACATTGCATCAGTGTGTATGAAACACAACAACAACAAGAGCGATTACAAAATCGTAACTGGGCGTGGGGGGGAAAAAGGGGAGAGGAATGTAAATGGGTGACCAATGATGAATTCAGCAAATTAGGCTTTGGCACAGATTTTCTTTAGAAGCAACACGCTAACAATACTAATATTCTCGGCAAGTGCTACATTTGTAGAGTTGAATGGCAAATTATTTTGAATACCTCTGTAAAGAACAGGAAACTGAGAACTGTGGAAAAACTGGCATTATGCCACAGATTGAAGATTCAATCTGACTGTAATAGAAGGTGATTATTGGGGACTAGCAGGCAGATGATGGATGATTTCCTCCTAAAATGACAGCTCTGCTGTGTATCAGCAATCCTCATACAGCACAAATGTACAGGTCGGCTTTTGTGGCTTTTTAATTCTTACCATTGTGGGAAATGGATTTCAAACCTGTGGCGAGCTATTTCAGGCTGGCAGGGCACATTTGGATTGTTCCATGCCTTTCTCTTTCCCCTTCTTTCCCCCCCCCCTTTTTTTTTTTTTCCTGCTTTTTGCAAACCTAACGCCAGACGCTCACTGAAGTTTGCCAGCCGTTCCCCTCAGGCGGTGGGGAACAAAGGGCAGCGCCGTGCAGCTCGAGCTCCGGCCAGCCCAGCTCCCACCCCGCAGCACGCCCAGGAGAGCCACGGAGGACGGGCAGAGGGGCTCATGGCCACTTATCCTTCGCCACAGCCCCAGTTCTGAGGCATTCTGAAAACTAAAACATCCTCTGAGTGTGCCGCGCCTTGGTTAGCTCCCACTCTTGTCTGCTTTGGTTGAAAACACACTCACAGAGCGCAATCCACTTGCTAGAATCTGATGCTCTGTACCCTGTTTTATTTCAGGAACATTAGGGTTTCCCAGCATGTGGGCAGCCCACCAGCAAGAACTGCACTGGGGCCCAGTATGGCCACCACACCAGCACATTTTCCTTGTTCTACTGCAGAAAAAGCAGCCCAGAAAGTCTGACAAGGTTAGAAGACAAAATATTTTAAGTTCCTTGCATGAAGCTGTAAGCTCTGTACAACTCCTTTTTAAAAGACAAGCTAATCAATAACCCCATCCTTTATTGCGGTGCCCCTCCACACACTCCATTAATAACCATGCAGCACTTTTAGTACATCACGAAGTCACACAGAGCAGCAATAGGAAAGGCTGGCTTCAAGGAGGAAGGAGTGCCACCCGGCAAAGCACAGCCTCCTGCTCCGTGTCACGGTGGGCTGGTGCCTGACAATACCCCGGCTCCCTGGCCCTCACAGCAAATTAGGCCGGACATATGTTCTGGTGTCTGTCAAGACCCAATCCTGACACTCTGCCAGTCCTGCACAAAAGGACAGGGTAATCCACAAGAGCAGTAAATTTATCAATCAAATCCCGTAAGTGTTCCTCGCTGATAACACCAGCCCTCTTTCGAATTTAACAGGAAAGCGCGGCCTAGCTCAGTGGGACGTCACAGGCATGTTCCGCCTACCAAGAAGCCCTTGTCAATATTTCACAATGTGTTTGTCACTCTCCTGTCTATAGTCAATCCAATGCTAGACGGGGCCCTCTTCTAAAGATGTGGTGTTTCTAAGCCAAAGGGGAGAAAAAAGAAAAAAAAAAAAAAAGAAAAAAAAAAAATAATATAATTTCCAGCGGGTTAATACTGAGCCTTTTTTCAAGTAGGCTGCAAAGGAAAAATCATATTTTGGCCTTTATTTAGGTCTCAGCAATGGGCAGGTAATTAATTATTAATTTTATATTTGTGTGCAATCTGCACCATTTTTCAGTTTCTAAATGCAATTAGGGATGATGAAATAAAACACGTAGTCCAAAGATGCTGCATAAGAGCCGTGAATTAAAAATGATGCATTTTTGCCTCTCTCGTATCGCAGGTTGCCGGCACTCGTGTTTTGCAACAAAACCAAGAGTATGATCTGCTGCAGCTTGGAGTCATGTTGTTGCACAAAAATGATATGCCAATAGAGTAGTAGCTAGTGTTTATAGTAAAGGAGAGCAAACCATTATCAGTATGCAATGTCAATTTAAATTTTACTGGAACAGAAACCTTTTGACCCCTTCCAAACTTGATCCATTACTAGGTTTATACATGAAAGCTTAGGAGAGAATTAAATTAGAAGGAACATTGCAAGAGAACTGTATTTGCATCTATTGCACTTAAGACTGGAGATTAGTTGACCTTTGGAAAAGGGGATTAAAGCAGTTTCACCATCAAGAGAAGACAATCTGTGTTCTTAAAGCAATCAGATTGGGAAGGGTAACAACCTCTGAAAGATGAATTGAACTGAGAAAGAATCCATGCTAATTTGCATGGTTTACATGTCACTTACAAATGAATTTTGCAGTGATTTCTGCAAAAGGAATTGTACAGTGTTTGAATTATTCCACGAGTTCTTCGGTGCTGGCATGTAAATGTGGTAACTGTGTCCATTTTTACAATCTAATTTTACAATAGATTAACCTCAGAAAGGGTATCAGTAGATAGTAAAGATGCTGTGCAGTGCATACGCCTGGAACAGCAAAATGCAGTCACAAGGAAGTTTCTTCTTTTTCCATGGAGAAAAATGTCAAGAACAATAATCACCAAACCACAGCATCGCAGAAGTGCCTGCTCCAAGATAATCCAGGGCCAGACAAATAACACCCGCACTGCAAGAGGGCCTAATGTGGGGCATAAAATGAGGCTTATCACACAGGTAGCAAGCATATCTTGAAAAATATATGAAGCTGTACACATTCCCTGACAGCGTGGTCCCTGGTGAGTGATGGAGAAGAATTTGAAAAAAAAAAAAAAAAAAAGGAAAAGGTGAAATGATGTTCTCTATTAAGTGTCATTAGCACTGTGGTTATACACAGGGAAAGTCTGTTCTTTCCCCAGGTCAGGAAGATACCTGTTAGCCTTATTATCTATGCCATGAAATTTCAAAGGAGAGCTCATCAATTAAAGCGTAATCATATTCTCATTGAAAATTAATGACAGAAAAACCATCAAAGTTGGCTTCTTTCTTACTTTATCGTAGCCAGGAAAAAGGAGCAGTGAACGCAGGTCTCCTACAACCGTTGTGTATCTGTCCAAAGTTGCAGGTCTTCTGAACACTACTGCCAGGGAGAAGCCCCTTCAAATGCCATAGGATGGATATCATTTTCTATCAACTGTATTTGGGGGTTGGGAACATAATAGGCTCTAAAAAGACCAGTGCCAGTACAATTTCTGCACAATTATAAGAACCAAGCAATGAGGCTGCTAAATAAGATACCATCAATGCCATAAAGCATCATGGCACTCATCACCACGCAAATCAAGAGCGAGCAAGGGTAAAGAGCAAGAGACAAGCAGATCTCTTGGGAATCTTTGCTAAAATAAAATATCCCCATTTTCAGATATAGAGACAGACACAACCAGACATGCTTAGGAAGCCATTTCCCAGTGCAAAGCTATTCGTCAGCAGGCTTTTAAGAAATGTGACAGAACTTTCTGTGCTGAGTATTTTTAATTTAAAGGGGTATTTCACATTGTCTTAAAGGCAGATTACCCTGTTTCATGCCCGTAGTTACACCACCTCAAAAATAACATCAATAACCTGGATGACAACACAATTTGCAACTTTATGTCATGAAAATCATACATTTTGTTTATGAAATTTGGGTTGCTTTGTGTGAGGAAGAGAGCAGAGTACTCTTTGAGAGCAAAGCAAGATATGGGTCAGCAAAGCATTTGTTAAATGCATTTTTCCCCCCGAATGACCAAATGGCCGTTGCTTTGATACCTGAGGGAGTACATAAACCAAAAAAAGCAGAAAGAGCATTAAAGGAAACATTCATACCTTAAAGAGGAAAATATGTGTCAATGAAAAAACATGTCTCTCTTGAAAACAAAAAATAAATTTCCTCCATTAGGGAGGATGCTGGGGACAGGCTACTTACATGGTAGCATTCCTATGCAAGCTGAACACAGCTGGGAAATCAAGTATTTGGGGCTTGTTTAAAATTTTAACCACAGCATTCCTGGTTTATAAGGAGAAAACTGGTCTGGACATGGGTCACTGGTCTTGCACCTGTGCACTTGTGGATCCAGCAGTGAGGTGTGTGGCTGGGGCTGGCCCACTCTAGGACATCAGCCTGGAGAGAGGGACGAGTGCAGGGACAGATTTCCTAGTGTTCAGGCACAGCAGCCACCTCGAAACTTTGGCAGTTCTCAATGCTTTGAGTTCCCCATCTTTTCAGAAGTTGCCATCAAAATCCTAAGATTTTCTCAGGAAAAGTTGAGCAACTATCTGCAGCCTAGCATAAAAACTAGAGCAGGCATAAGAAGACATCTCGAGAGTCCTGGGCCTCATGGCACATCCACTGTTCCCTTCCAGCAAAGATCCGCTCATCAGAACCCTCTGCACTGAGGACACGGGCATAAGACTTAAGATAAAAGCAAGCCCTACAATGCACAAACCATTCCAGAGCCACGATTTCTTCTGTTAAAATGTCTCCTGTCTTCTAAAAGCAAAATTATTCAGTGGCCCTAACTTTGCTCTTAGAAAATTTTAATAGAAAATGGTTAAGAGAAAAATGATAGGGAAAAGTGTCATTTTAGAAACCTACGAAGTGATGGCTTTCTCAGCCTATTTATTAAATTATTCTCTGAATGCTCAGAGAATTCACAAAGAGGCACTCAGTTGTCCTTTGCAGTACTGGCCCCTACATAAGTTTTACAGCAGCTGCAATCATATGATGAGTCCAGCTCCAGGCCAAATGAACAAATAAATAAAATAAAGATGCACCCCTAGGCTGTGTCTGACTTTTCCCATATAACTATCTCCAGGATGCCACCTCCAAAGAACCTCAATGTTTCTTTTATATTCACCTACAGAAAACCCCTTCCTCTCCTTGCATTAAAGATTCAGCCTGCTCACAAAGACACACAGAAGGGGTCTCACACACACACACATACACGCCGCTTTTTCAGTTGCTGATTTACAGCTTGGTAGCACAACGGGCTTAGTCTGACACTTTTAAAGGACCTGGGAACCTAACCCCTTCAGCCTCCTTGGAAAATCACAGCGATGTCCCTAACAATAACAACACACACTTGCTCAGCACCCCAAACCATTTATTACACTTGGAAAATAGGCTGGGGGAAACCAATTAGAAGCCCAGTTCAGCATCCAGGTAAAGCATCAGCAGCAAACCCAGGCTCTGTAGGTAGGTTTGCATGTCAGCTTCTTCCCAGGGGAAAAAATTATAAATTTTAAGCACTGCCAACTGCCCCTTGTTTGTGGCTGATGGGTCACAGCTGATAGACTGGGAGCTGAGCTGGCAACCGCTTGTGGTCCCTGCAGGGTGATGCTCAGGGCTGGGGGAGCAGCGCGTGGGCTGGGGCTGCACAGCTTGGCAGTTGATGTGCCATCCACACAGCTGGCCTGGGCCTGCCCCGGCTCCTCCCTGCTGCAGTACATCCCAAATTCACAGGAAGTCTGGTGCTAAGAAGGTGTGCATCTCTGAGAACGGATGGGTGGACGGATGGATAGATATGGACCGACCGACCAATGGATTTTGAAAACAAAGCTTTTGTGATCCAGACTGCTCACACCAAGAGGAACAGGCAACAATTACAGCTGCTAAACATGAGCTAAAGGGAACAGTAAGACAGCTCGTACTGGAAAAAAGAGAAAAAAAAAAAAAAAAAAGCCATGCCAACTTTCAAATCTGTTTTCCCTCTCTGGCCGCTTATTAAATAAATGCCCTAAATACCCACTAAATCCCTTTTTCTAATATTAATTTGAGACCACCTGGAAGCACAGGGCAGCCTTTCCTATTCCTTTCCCTTTCCTCCTCCCCTCCTATTCACCTCAGGATGCTCCTCCAGGGGTTGCATCAGCTCACCAATTTCAGGAGTGCTCCGGCAGCATCCACAGACAGGATGCAAACCTTTACATCCCTGCAAACCTCTGCCAGGGATCCTTGGGCTGAGCACCCAGGGACTCACTGTCACCCTCAATCTGCCAGCCCCATAATTTGGGATCTGCTGTTGCTCTCTGGTTAATTGTGCCCAGATATAAGCAGCTGGGGCTGGGAAATTGGTCATTTTGGGTCCGTGGCTCCCAGCACTGAAATGCTCTTTGACCATCAGCCCATTGGTGAGGGGGGTTGAGTTTAGGACTCCGCTACTTGCCTAGGTCCAATGCTGGGGAGAGACAAAAGGGCTGGGTGTTGTGTTTTATCCACAGGTGGGAGCACTTGGGTAGACAGCTGTCAAAAGTTATGCTTGTTGTTTTAAATACTGGCATACAGGAGTGTATTTGTCACATTTACATTACTTTTTGATTAAAGGGCTGGGGGGGGGGGGGGGGGGGGGG
>NC_048905.1:10826688-10884830 GCF_011077185.1 Oxyura jamaicensis | reverse complement strand
AAAATAAAATAAAGATTATTCACACTGAATCAGCAAAGCTCCTAAAGAACTATTTTTCTGGTTTTGTTGTTGCTGTTTTTGTGGGTTTTTTTTTTTTTTTTTTTTTTTTTTTTTATCCCAGCAACATTTAAAAGGAGAAAAAAATAAACTTTCAGAAACAAAAAAATATTTTTTAATGTAAGAAAAATGAGGCTTTTGGATTAGAACTGGAATTCCACACGGCATCCAAGATCGTGTTATCAGTTTTGTGGCACCCTATTAATCTGTTGCAATAAAATAAGTTGTTTTTTTAAAGGGAAACTGTCTTTCAAAAAGGGAAAGCAAAAGGTCCAACCTTGGTAGTAAAGCTTGTGCTTACTGAAAGTAACAGGAAGATCCGTGTCATCTGGTCATCTAATTGAAGAAAGATGCTAAACACAGCGCAGAACCAAGCACAATAAACATGATTTTTCTTCTAACTGAGTGTGGAAATGTTTTATAGATTTTTTTTCCTCCTTTCTGTAGGTGTGTGTATGCCTATCCAGACATATATATCTATTTTATAAATAGTATTTAGTACTTATATAAAGCTGTCAAAGAGCACTGACAAACCAGCAGGATTCAATTAGCTCACACTTTTTAAAAATGGCCCGAAATCAGCGTGCGCCCCCGCTCCATCCAGTGCCTGTTCCCAGTGCATAATTTCAGCCTGTGCTCGGGACAGAACACGGCTTTATAAAAGAGAACCTGAAATATTAATGCGTGTTTTGCTAAGGAAGTGGAAGTCGAATCAACTTCCTGATACCCAGAGTATCTGATTTCTAAAACGGTCTGACACTGATTGTCACGGCCCCTCCAGATGTGGGGCGAAGCGCTGCAGCGGAAGCCCAGGTTTGCAGCCCACTGCTGCGTCGGACGCCGAGCTCAGCGGACTGCATCCTCCCAGAGTATATTTTTGTTAGCTGGCTGCCCGGAAGCCCTCCACTGCTCGATTTGTTTTGTGATCCTGCAAGGGCCTTCCCGGCACCGATGACAGCCCTGAAATCAAGAGCGTGTTTGCTTTGGTGGGTTTGGGGACCGGTGAATGCCTGGCGATTTAATTTATCCTGTGCAGGAGAGGTATCAGGGCCGCGTCCTGAAGGATGGGGTCTATTTTGAGAACTTGCTGTTGCAGCCTGTTGTTCACCACATACCGAAAACAATGCCTTTCTGTTACCAATCCCTCCTTCTTTTATTGCTTTGTTTATTGACATTTTCAGTGTGGGACTTTTTAGGAGCATTTCATCATAAGAGGAGCAAATGTCACAAATACCAAAATTTGAGAGAGGGAGCGAGAGAAATCCCAAGAGCACTACTGATTTCATTACCTCAATTTTGGCAAAGAAATTGGAAAGGAAAACTTCTGCATTTTACTTCTTTTTGTCCCCTGCCTTTCTTACACTGAAAATGTGCTGGGGGAGAAACACACACACACACAAAAAAAAAATAAATACAAAGACATTTGCTTATTTTGTCCCCAAAAATGCAAACATTTTTAGGAGTTGGAGAGCAGAAGAGGCAATGTCCATAAAAAGAAAACACCAAATACAAAAACTATCCTCTCACCCCTTCTCCCAGTTTGGAGCTGAAATGCCGGCCACTGTTACAGGGAACAGCCTGTCTGCTCCACAGAGAATTACCAGTGCAGCAACGTTCCTGGCAAACCAGTCCTTGTGTCAAGCTGCAGACTGGTGCATGCTGTCTTTCTTGAGTTTTCACTGAACTGTGCCTTAAATTTCATGTTTTAACTCTTTTTGTGTTTGTATTCAAAAATTACCATATGTCACGCATGTTGCTCACAGAAGGCTGTGCAGAATTAGTCCTGCCTCAGTCATACAGAAGTTACCGAACTTTTATTTGTTCGCCTTTTTTTTTTTTTTTGAGGAGTTAAAATGTATCATTGTCTACTTAAGCATTTCTGATGGCCTTATCACTGTAATTTCTATGCAGTGACACTTTTTTGGAGCTCATTAAAAGGGATGAAATTCTTCTCCCCATTTTAGCCCACGCCTCAAGCCGTGTAAAGCAGAGCCAGCTGTCTCTGCAGATGCTCAGCCACCCATCGCACTGGAACACCCACCAGCACAGCAGAGACACACCAAACTTTGGGGTAAATTCAATCTAGCCATCTACCACCTCATCTACTGGACGAATGCTGCATATGGAAGAATAGTAGGAGAAGATGCTGTGGGAAGAACTCGGAGCAAAAAGTTTGGCAGCTCACTTCTAGACTAATACAACCCCACAGCAGAAAATCCCTCCCCACGCCTACCCTGTCCTCCTCTGTTCAGACTCACTTTACAAGACCCGGACATGTGTTTGTGCAGCTCTCTTCCCACCTCGCTTGCACAGGCACTGGTCTTTCACTTGGCAGGAAAGACAGTAATCAGCATAAAAATGCACTCCATATTCATACATCTTGCTCCATAAATACTTAGGAGTGAATTCCTCCTCCACTTTCCAGACCCCCAAAAGAGAATTGCAACTGCTCTAACGATAACGCAGGTCAGGTTTTGTCACTTTGCAATCTCTGAAGACTACGCAGCTCCAGCTGGTTAAAAGTCAATACATGAAATGACACAGCAGTACATGGCATGACAACAGAATCCAATTTAACACAATGTAACATATCAGAAATGTAATTTTTCCCCTTTTCAGATTGGCTGTCTGATGGCATTTCGAGTATCAAATAGCCAACAAAAATGTTTTTAGATCGGGGAGCTGTTCCATTAGCATTGTCTGCAGCACTTTGGTATCCGCTCACCGCAGCGTTCTTGTTACTGACGACACAAAGCATATGTGCATGAGTACGCAGCTAGCAGCGGTTTCAATTTCCAAAAGAGAAAAGCAGCTTTTTTCCAAACTTTTGCCCTTTTTCATTGCAGCACATAAAGTAAATCTGGTTACTATTTTACTTATATGGTTTAAATATATTTGACTTGAACACACTGTTCATATTCTCAGCTAATAAACTCATTTAAATCCTAGTGTGTGCCGTCCGGAGCACACACATTTAAGGAAGCCATTGATTAACAAGATAACATGAATAAACCACATTTCTCAGTTATTTAAATGTCTTCCTACAACTATTGAACATCCATCATGTGGAAAAATACAGATTTACATGGAACGGCAGACTCAGAAAAATAGGTTATCCTTGATTATCACTAAAACAATACAGTAAAATGAGTAAAGCGCTATAAAAAAAAAATCCATGAGACCACTGTGCCAAAAAGGCTTTTGCTTGTATGCTAAATATGCCAAATCCACAGATCAAATAAGGACAAGAAGGACTGAATTTCCAGATAACCTCCAGAAGCACATCCATAGCAATCTGCACACCCTGACACACCAGCACGGCCAGGTCGTTGCAGCCTTCTCCTCAGCTCTGCCCTCACTGACTCAAATGGGGTATTTAGTGAACGAAAAATTTAGAGAAAGGCTTCTGTGTGTTTTATTTGAAGAATTTGGAGTATTTCCTGCAGTACTGCATACAAAATCAGAAAGGTACACTGACTGGCATAGCACTTCAAACAAGGCGTTAGGAAGCAGAGGAGATGGGGCTCAACACGCCACCCCAGTGACGTACTGGACCGTGCATAGTGGTCTCTATCCGTGCGTATTGGTCTCAGCCACAGGACTGCCCTGGACGTGCACCAATGTACATCTATGTCCACCAGTGTGAAGAAGAGGAAAATCTAACTGATATCCTTAGCCCTCCACAGCCACGAAAAGATGGACATATATTTCTTAGACCAGAACAATGCTATTTCTTCTCCTGCTCCAAAAATGCACTTTATTAAAAACTTATTAGGCCCAATTCATTTATATTTACCTAATTCTCTCACAAAGACATTAATCTTTGCACAGTTCCTCCAAGCATTTACCAGATGAATATTTGAAACAAGAGATGTCTTGTGACCATAAATGTCATGCTTATTTGTGTTGTATAACTAATTAATATCTCCGACTTCCTGCATGTATCTGGATAATGGTACTGTAAATATAAATGAAAAATAAGTAATAATTTATGAAAACCGATTTGCATTTTCAAATATAAAATGTGCAAAATCCAACTAATTAGCAAGAGTGAAGGCCACGGTGTTTCTATAGCAACTATAAAAATGCTTTAAAAATGTTTTATATCAGGCTCATTAATGTTTGTGCTCCTCACTCGTTCTGTGGGTATTCCCTCAGACAGATTCTACTTCGCTGCTATGTTCTGATCAGGGAGCACCATTTAATACGTTTGGCAAAGCTCTGATACTACTTATTTATGCTGACATTTCTGTCACGTTCTTAACAAAATATTTGGTGTGCAGTACAGGAAGCATATTATAATGAGAATGGGATCCACTGGCGCAGGGGAAACAGCCCAGAAAACTGAGAAACAACCCCTGAACTCGTCTTCTTTTTCCCTTCTTCAAATACACCTTTTTAAATCTGACCTACCACACGTTACAGACAGCGAAGTTTCTCACAGCATCCCACTCTGGGCTGCTGCCAGCGCTACTCCTAGCTCAGCGCACAGCACCATCCAGCTTAAATGCTAGGCAATTTGGATTTCCCCTTCCCAAACCCTGCCTTGCAACTTTCTTACTTTGCAAATTGAAATTGAGAGTCTCATTTCCATCCACATTGTACGCGGCTCCCGGGCAGATTGGTTTTCCCCGGGGGAGCGCGGCCTGGAGGTGGCAAGGCCTACCGGCCATCCCCCCACAGCCTCGCTCGGCTGGGCCTCACCGGCTGCCACCGAAGGTGCAGAGGTGACAAATGTCCTCATAACGCCGGGAGAGGGGGGACAGCAGCGAGCCATTCTTCTGGGGTTTAATTACTGAAAATCATTTGAAACTGAGGAAAAGCCCATCACTTCCACGTGGGTTATCTGAATGCAAAATAAACTTGTGCTGAATGGCACGGAGAGAGGCCACCAAATAGCATTTATTTCCAAGCTGGCTTTAATCAAATGCTAATTCCCAGCCCCTCTGCTGAGTATTAGTAATATTTCTTGAAAAAAGTACACAGCATTAAGTCTAAATTATCACAAACAATTGAGATAGTCGTGAAGTACTGCAGTGTTGACAAAAAAGCACGCAGCGTGGCTGCTCGCAGTCGTGGGCATTAACTTGTAGTGCCACGTGTGTGATCCCTGTAATAATTTAATACCATCAGACTGCATCACAACTTTAAATGGCCTTAATGGACCCTATAGTGTTTTTCAATTATAGATACTGGGAGAAGTCTAGTCGGCTCCCATTACTGATGCTAATTGTAAAATACTTGTATTTTATACACTGAGGGCACTAAAATTAGTGGTTTTAGTTAACATCCAAAACAGCACATCCAGGGTACCAGAGTACCAGTGCATTTTATAGAGGCTTTTTTTTTTTTTTTTTTTTTTTTTACTTTGCTATCTCAATTGCAGCACCGGGCAGAATATTGCAATGCTGAAAGGCACCTGATCTGCATATCACGCTTGCAACAAAGCCCCATTTCTTCCCAACTTGTTAACACAAATCTCCTCAAAGGCTTTATTTTGATAGCTCCTGAGTGGTGTTGTCGTGCAGCTCAATTAGAGGCTGCAGAACCAGCACTGAAGCACATTTCAGCACCACCGCTCCCCTGCACCCACCGCTTCCCGTAGGATGAGCTCAAAGTGACCAGCTGCTTCCCCAAATTTGACACCAGGCACACAGAGCAAAGGCAGCCTGGGGGTACCGAGCTCCAGCAAGTCATCTCTGAGGATCAGCAGCTCTGCCTCCACACCGAAGCCACAGCCATACCCACCACCACGCCAAGCATCCTGCACGCAATAAAACTTGTGGGGAATCAGCTCAAGTGAAACTCTTTAAGATATATGATGAGGATTAGCCATAAAACACTAATTAAGGATGTGCTGAGGAATTAACAGGAACCTACCAGGCTCTGCGTTTTATTTCCCCATCCAGAAGTGTTGCTGCTCTCCATGTAATGAAAAGAGAAGTTGACCAAATGGATTTGTTGTTTTTTTTTTTTCCTCTTTTCTTTTCTTTTTTTTTAGTTTTATTATATTTTTTTCCTTAGCTTATTTTGTAAGGGCAGGTCATTAAAGAAGGAACACAGCCAGAAAAATCTCTTAGTGAAGGCTCATTACATTTTTCAAGCACAAATAAAGTGTCACTTTAAAAGGAAATCCAGTTACTCTGAAACATTTGTCGCTTTACTTCAGTGCGTGTGAAATGAATACAGGGCCGAATGCTGCCCTCGGCTTCTGTAATTTCCGAGCAGCTAGACGCTCAGAGACAGCGCTATGTAAAAATATGTACATTGTTTAATTTATTGCAGTACGTTACCATTTTTCTCATGAAAACAAACAAACAAAAAAATTCTAGCAGCTGGTTCCAATACCGCCCACTTTGTTTAAATTTATAGCGAAAACCAGCAGCATCATTAAAAACAAACATATTGCTCTTCTCCAAGCATCCTATAGGCACAGCTCACAGGGAGATGTGTAACTATTGTAAGAGGTCCAGGAGCAACTGGCCAGCTTGGAGCTTGGATCCGAACCTCAAGCTAGGTTTTCCAGGACAGAAATAACTTAAATTTTATTCATCAAAACAGTTTTCTGGAAAAGAATGTTTTGGACAGAAAAGAACATCTTGACAGAAAATTTTCCATTTGCTGAAATGTTCCAATTTTCAGCTGAAAACTAACAATGCCTCCTGTAATTGGGTTTGGGAAGCCCGTGCACTGAAGGGCTGCTCCCCACTGCCAGTCCCTGCCCCGCCGGCCCTCCTTCCCTGCGGGGAGGACGAGAGGACAGGAGGACGGATGGAGGGGGGGAGAGAAGGGAAGCAAATGAAAACAAACATATTTTTTGCTTTCAGTTCTCTCCTCCAAACTGATAAATGATGTGAACATTTTCCAACGCTGTTTCAGTCGAGCTATTAATCAGATGTCTTTGAATGAGATAGATCCTCAGGCTCCTTCATGGAGGAAATAAACACGGTCTTTTCCTCATTCTTTCCTCACTGAAACTCCCTTCCACCGAATCAGTCTCCATGGACAGGAACCCTGGCAAAAGCAAAGAGATGGCTCGCACAAAATTTTGGGGGAAGGGGGCAGAATCTTCCTGCAGCTGCAAAAATACCCATCGCTCTGCAGGGCCCTGCCTACATTACGGAGCCGCTCACACCAGATGCACCTAAGGGCTGTCTGCAGCCTCATGCTCCTAACAAACAGCATTTGAGATCAACCATCACCTGCCTGCTGGCCAACCCAGCAGCCAAAAAGCCAAAGCAGATTTCCTTCTTGTTTCCATTTTTTCTTATCGATTCTCAACCTGACACCTGACTGTCGGTAGTCTGCAAGCAACCATGAAAGGATTGACCAAGGGTTCTCCAGAAAACAAAAATAATTTGAATTCATGGGTATTCTGGCAAGGAAGTAGAATGGGGAAAAGCAAAAGGAAAGGCAAAAGTTTAAAGTTTAGTGCAGCTGGTACTTGGCTGTAAGTAAAAACATTTTGGCAACTATTGGTCCCTTGGACTAATATTTATTTCCAGACAAGACAGGTGGAGCTAGAACTGAAAAGGTTGAGCACCACTACTTAAAAAGGCAAAATAACATGCTCTCAAGCTCTTCAACATTGGCTAAAGCAACAAATCAATGAGCCTTCCCAACAGGAGTAACTCCCTGATTGCACTTGCAATGGAAAGGCAGATTGCCCTGAGAACAACTGTGAGACCCACCAGCAACCGCACCAAAGTCTCACTACCCACCGAGCACACAGAGGAAAGCTAAGCCTTTTTGCAGCTCTCACCTGCAAACATTTCCTTCAGCCTTAACTTTAGACAAGGGAATACTGATCTCTTGGAACAACTGAGCACACAGAAATGAAGCCTAAGGATGAAGGAGAGCCTGTATGTTAAGACTGGCAAAACTCAGTCCTGACTCATAAAACATGTAGAATCTTTCTAAGCAATAAAAAAAATAAATAAATAAAATAAAAAATTAAAAAAGCTTTAAATTTCCTTCCTTGACAGTGATCTAGCAATCTAGCAGGTCAAAATTAATATAAGAGTTAGAAACTACTAGAAATAATTTGTAATGTGAGCTTCAAGTTCTACCTTTTTCTTTTTTTCTTTCTTTTTTTTTTAAATTATAGGTACAAAGTACTTCAGAATTCAGGTACAAAAAAAGTACTAAAGCTCAAACCATCTCAAAGGACAATGTCAAAACATGGTTCATATCTAACTCCAGGTGCTTTGCTCCTGTTCCTGAAGTTCTCTTATTTAATTAATTAGTTCATGTATGCATTTATTCACTCATTTGCATCCCTTCATTTACATTTATAACATTTGGGGGATTCAGCTACAAAGCTGTTTTTTTTTTTCCAAATATATTTGGGAAAACGTGGAATTCAGTTGTGCTATGCAGCCAGCATCACACGCTGCATGAAGTTAGCCATATCACCAGTACAAATGACATAACTTCATATTATCCTGCTTCGCATTTCTGCAGCTGCTTTGCTCCCAAGTTACGACATCAGTTTCCTCCTTGATATGCCATCCTTTATTTATTACAGCATATTTATCCATGTGTTTTTTTATTATTATTATTATTTTTTATTGTTGGCCTGGCTTTTACTTCTTCTTTAACCTTATTAACCCTTGCCAGTATTTGACAGCTTAACACCCTCCATTACTCCGCAACATTCGCTATAAGAACTGACATGGAACTAATAGCAGCCTTTTTATATCCAATCTACGAGGTCACATGAAACTGCCCTCGTCTGAACCCTGCAAGATTTCCTATAGGAGGTTGGTTCTTCTTTTCTGTGGATTTTCTACTTAATATGTCTTTACAGGTCTGTCTGAATGTAAAAATTGGAATCAGATTCCAGCTAACTTTCATTACTGACAATGTATACCTTAGAATAGGAGTTAGTTTTCCCTTTGCTGAAAGCTCCCGATAATGTGATTTGAACAACTTTGTGATATTCTTTTCAAGCATTATGTACCACTTTTTAAAAGCACACCCACAGATCTCCCACTTAAAGGGGGCTTTGATTTTCCCAGCAAAGTGGTCATACCCATCCCCTGAACCTCAGCTCTAAGTAGGAGATTAAAGCAGCAGCACGTAAGGTTGAGGTGTCTAGCTCAGTTGTTCAGCAGGTTGATTAAATGTAATGAATTTAGGTCTGGATCTTCAGGGGACACTCATCACACTGCACTGTGCAATGCCAAGCTGTTGTTTATCCTCATTACTAGGTCTGTTGGAGCTTTCCTCCAGCCTGCATAGTTGACTCTGCACTAAAATTCAGTGACGAGATTCTTCAGATCCAGAAGGATCTGTGCCATCAGCACACCAGTGCAAAACAGCTCAAGTACTGCATGGAGCAACAGCAGCCAAGAGAGGTAAAACGAACTTCTGGGGCACTATTGCTCAGAAGAGATGCAATGAGAACACTGCTTATTTCTCTAGTTTTCTTCCTAATGGGACCTAAACAGCAGGAAATGGGGCTTTTTTTCTTTTCTTTTCTTTTTTTTTTTTCATGCATTTATCCTTTGCCATCATTAATACAATTAACTGTTGCTAAAATGAAAAGAAAAGAAAAGCATGATGAGATCTATCTACATAGCTGAGCAAAGAAATACGTGGAGGACAAAATGAAATTTGGGAGACTAGGTTTTAACAGCCTTTCTTGCAGATGTAATACCTGCCTAGACCAGTCTCCAATTATCTATATTAAAAATAAAAAAAAATAAAAAATCCTTCTGTGCAAATTCATCACCCTTATTATTGCTATTCTAAGTGCAGCAAAGACCCTGGGAACTAAATTCTTCACTTGAAACTTCTTTGGGGAATGGTTCTTAGTTCAGAAGTCCACCGTTTCCCCACCCAATTTCAATTTAATAGCATATAGAGTGATAAAGTGGGAAGAGACAGACATCTGGTAGAGCTAACTAGTCATTTGCTGGTTCTGTGAAAGTTTGTGCTTCCCAGTCAGTGTCACATATGAGAAATACAGATGGTCCCAAGACAGAAAAAAAGAAGTGTTGAAACATATACAAATGTTATGAGGACTTCAAGTGCAAAATGTTAACCAGCTGTGAATGTGACATCTCTAGTTTTACTAAATCTACTGAGATACATCATTACTGCACATGAAATCTATATATTTTCTGTACTGATGGCAATTTCCCCGTTTTCCATTTGTTTCTCGTTTGGAGCCAAAACCATCCAGATGAGAATATTAAAAAGATAAGAGTCCCAAAAGAAAAAGCAAAGCGCTCTCCATTTCGACGTGCTGTTTGTAACTGCCCCAACCATTTCCTGTGATACAAGCTATTTACTGGGGGGAGGACAGAAGTCACAAACATCTAGAGTTAAAAATATTACATAAATGTTTAAAAAAAAAAACAAAAGGTTACTAATTCACACAAAGTCCTAAAGATTTAGAGTCATCCATTCTATATACAGTTCAGTAATGCATGGAATGCAATAAGACATTTAAACCACAACACAGCAGTGATCTTGCCCTGTTGCTGGCAGTATCAGTTGTTTCCCACACAAGGGCCTAAATCTGACCCTTTTATGAAAGTTTTACATTTGTAAAAATAGAACAGTTGGGAAATCTTGGGCACTTCTAGTTAAATTGCAAACAAAATAACCCTCTCTCTGCTGCTGCTTAAGCTCTGGATAATCATCGCATATCAAGACAATTACTTTTTCCCCTCATATGAGCTGTTTTGACAGAGCTTTTCAAATGTTATGTACAATGCAACCTAAAAGGAAAAGAAAATGTATGCTTCAGGATGCATTAAGGTGTACGAGGAGGAGGAGAGGCAGGGAAGCAGATGGCGTTCCCCTCTCCTCTCCTTGGATAAAGCACGAAATTGCAACGCCTGACTTGGGCATCTCACACCAGTGCGTGGCATCGCGACTGACACAGGGCAAAGAAATCACCCGTGAAACAACAGACAGATGCATTGTGACCTGTGTGGGGGAAAAGCGGCTGTCGCAAGGCGCTGGCTGCATCCCCTGCATGCGTGGTGTGTTCCACACCTCGCCCCATCCCATCCAGGGCCTCCTGGGAGAGGGGAGATGGAAAGGATCTCGTGTCTGGCGGCGGCGCGGGCAGGAGCTCTCGGCAGGAAGGTAGGAGGGCTGCTCTCAGCCCTGCTCCTCTCCTGCTTGGCTGGAAGGAACCGCTCCCTCCCCAGCAGCGGGTGGCACTGAGCAGGGAGCCGCTTTGGGTTTTTTTCACTGGTTTGTTTGTTTGGTTTTGCTAGGGGTGGAGCAGCGCTAGAAGAAAGTCAGATTCCCTGTGCCCCTTCCTAAAATGTAACTGGGAGCAGGGATCAGCCTCTCTCACCCTGAACTGCCGGGAGGCTTTTCTTTTCTATTTTTGTTTTTCCTTTTTATTTTTTTCCACAGAGGGCAGAGAATAAAAAATAATAATAAAAAAATACTAATAATAAAAAGAGGGAGAGAGAGAAAAGAGAGAGAAAGAGAAAGAAAGTCCCATTTTTAATTGAACTGGTAAAATATTATGCTTTTGGTGGAGTTTTACACCCACTGTGGACCAGCCTCGGTGACTGCAGACCACAGAGCCCTGATCCAGGACCAGGACATTGTGGCTTTGATGCAAGGGACAAGGAGAGTTCCCAGATGGAACAAGGCTGGGGCTTCAACTGTGATGCAAACCCCATTTCTGCAGGGAACGGAGCTGCCGGCTTGGGATCCTCTCATTAATGGATTGTTTGCCTGTTCTTATGGACTTTATTATGACATTAGCTTGCCTTAAAATGTTATTTGTATAATTAGCTTTCCAAATGAGACCGTTCAGCTAACATATTTCTTTCAACACCCACAGCAAAATTATCCTGAAATGACGACATAAACTTTTTAAGATCATTTTCCTAGTGGTTTGTGCATCTGAGCCAGGAAGTTTTTACCTGAACAAACGGATGGTAGCACAGGAAGAGGTGAATTTGCCTTTTCCTATCAGTCACAGAAAGATGCATTTCTTAATCCTTCTTTGTCATGTGGTAGGGCAGCATCCAACCGACACCAGTTAACAGCAGGAAAACACACTGGGACATCCCTTGAAGGAATAAACCCCTTTAAAGCAAACTGGGTGCATAAACACATCTGTGTGTGCATGAAGTTTAGCCAAAGGCCAACTCTGTGCAGGTTATTTCTGCACCTAATGACAAGAATAAATGCCTGCCAGGGTGCTGCCACCTCTTGCAGCCACTTGGGAAGCTCCACCAGCTGCCAAATCCCTCTGCAAACTTCACCCACGGGCTCAGCTCCCACCAGGAGCTTCTAGCTGGGCTTAACTCGGGGAATGACCCCACTGAACCGAGCAGACCAGGAGGAGGATGGCAGCCTGGGCTGCCGCTGAGCCATCACAGGCACCCACTGAGGTGGGCTCCACTCCCCGAGACCAAGGCAGAGCTCAGAGCCAGACAGAGCCGCTTCCCGGCAGCATGCAGGCACTCCAGCAGGCGCGTTACGCTCTGGAGGTTGGGATGGAAGCCAGCTTGGCCCTCCCTGTGTGCCCGGGCTCCCCCACCGCCCCCCGCAGCATCCATTACCCCAGGGACAGGCTGGGATGCACTTCAAGCTCCCCAAGACGAGCTGGGGTCTGCACCGTGCTCGGTGCTGCTGCCACCATTCGCTCAGGGCTCAGGAAGCTGGCCACCTGGGTAAACGTTAGAGGATCTTGTACATATTATATCCCCATTATTTTCTGACAGACTTTTCCTTCCATTATGTGATACAGGAAAAGAGGTTTAGTATTATAACACCGAGAACACGGGTTACAAGCTCCTGCTAACTACAAGCCCAGATCCTGGATACAGACACACATAGCTATCAACAAAACAAGGTAGCACTGAGATCACATTAGGTTTTTCCTTTACATTTCATTAAAAAGAAAAAAAAAAAAAAAAAAAAAAAAAAAAAAGGAAAAGAAAAACACCAAAAAAAAAAAAAGCTTCACATAGCTTCCTCCTCTTGACCTAACACAAATTCCATCAAACTTCAAAAACAATACTTTGAGATGCTGGAGGATGCAGGCCGGAAACTGAGGAAAGACTTTACACAAAGTTAGGAAATCTTTTTTGGAGGGAATACTTCAAGCTACTGAACAATTTTATCTGGATGACTAGATCTCATGGTAAATGAGTATATAATTAAATTTAAGAGCTGCACTATTGTCTTTGAGGTATATCAGCTCATCAACAAAAGAAGGGCTGTTTAGCTATGCTAAAAGCAATATGTAAATACCTTCCTCTGATAAATAATTGATTATTGCCTTAATGTTTGACAAAGCCATAAAATGCCCTGCAGATTATGTCCAAAACATTTTAAGGTGATGCGAAATCATTTTTATTGTAATGACAGTGAGCTGTCCATGGTTGACTGGTTTAAATTTTATCTTTTCATGTTAGGAAAGGTTTCTGTTTTCTTTGAGAATTTAATTATCAGAGGGTGTTTAATATGATGGGAAGATTTATGGCCTTCAGGAGCTATCCAAAAATAGTGCTATAAAAATGGACTGAGATCCCATCACAAGCAATGAAGCTGTTACACAGACTTGATGTTTGCAGGGAAAACTTTGCGTATGAATGTATTTCACCATTGTGCATAAAAGTTCTGCTTGGAGGATTTTGAATTTTGACCCTGAGAGCTGACCCAAACTATGGGGTGAGAACTAAAAAAAAATAAAAAGAGAGAGAGAGAAAGCAAAAAAAGGCTCCACAAAAGAAAAACAAGTTATGCTAGTACGGATATGTTAGTGTTTATTTTGGAAAATGCTCCTCACCATCAATAAATATTTCTTTTAACTTGTTGCCATTAAGATGCAGCGGGGATGAAGTTTTCCAGGAGGAGATAAAAAGAACAACAAAGATACTCTCCTATTGTGTAATAATCAGTTCACATTTCAATGAATAAGTAATATTTCTCACAAGCCAAAGTTAGATAGTGGATTTATTTAACCTCTGAGGGTCAGGTAATAAATACTAAGTGAATTATTCAGACCAATGGCTAATCAATACAATTCAGTGATATATTTTTTGTGTTTCATAAAAGGTTGTACACTAAAGGCAGTGAGCAATTATGGAAATTGGGCCCGAGCGGCACTCAATTCTTCTCTTACTTGAAACCCCAGCACCACTACCTTGACAGCAAATCGATTAGTGTGCTAGTGAAGCAGCTCAGCAACCTCTGACCCCGTCCAGCTCTGTCCAACAGCCTGGAGAGTATTTTATATTTATTTTATTGAATTAACCCCCTCTTGCCTGCACGGTGTTTTACACATACGGTTATGCCACAGGAGGAAAACGACAGGCGTCTCTCATTTAAATGCTTCTCTGTAGGCTGGAGCAAGGCAAACCAAACAGACGCCTTTGTTCCAGCTTCAAAAAGGCAGATTTTGCCACAGCACAGGGTTTTCAAGTCCATCCCAAAACTAACATAATTAACAGGATGCAAAGAAGTGTAGCGCTGACATTCAATCGCTCCCATTCATGCCAGCCCTTGTGCACAGCTACCAACTTCATAAAATGCTGGAGTCACTGTTTTGCCCCCAAAATAAAAGCTCCTCAATAAAAGTCAGTTAATATTGCTATAGGTATAATATCCTGTTTTACACAGTGTAAGGGAGAACACTAGAGATTAACGGCATTTTCCATCAGGAAATTAAAACTAACATAAAGCCACATAAAGCACTTTTTTTGGACATTTAACTCTCTAGGCACTGCGCCTGCATCCTTTGCCCACCTAAACCCCGTCTGGTCCCAGTGGGAATTCGCAGATATGCAAGGCAGTGCAAGAGAAAGCAATTTTATGTCCAAGATCTGCAGGCTTTCATTTGGAAAGCACTGTGCAGGGTGTTTGCCTGCGCCATGTACCAGAAGCCCCTGCCCAGCCATGGCCACCAAGGTGTCATCTCCGTGTAGCTTTCTGCCTAGACTTCCAGCTAGAAATGGGAGCACTGAGAGCAGCCCTGCAAAGAAAAGCATCTTCCTTGCCCAGAAAGCCTCTGCTTAAATGCCATCTGCCTCACATCCCCTTCTTATATATGACCAACTGAAAATGATGTACCATCTCCTTTTCCAAAAAAAAGTAACAAAAACACACAGAAAATGTGCTGAAACTAAGTGCCATCCTACCCAGCCTCAAGTACACGAATAAGAACCTGACTTTTTGTGTCCTTAGCTGGAAACAGGAGTGCTGCAGCCCTCAAAAGGGCTCTGGACAAGACATCCATCCAAAGTACAAGTCTGTTTACCTTCTCAACAATATCCATAGGAATAAGCTGGAGTTGCAGCTATTCAAATACACTCCATATCACAACAGAACAAAAAATCCCCTGATTCTAGGGAATTTATTCACAATGTACACTGATATAGCTGAGAGAAGGCTCAGATCCCCAAACCCTTAAATCAGGTTTCATTAGTGCTCCGATAACAAAAAGATCTAAACCACAGGTAAATGCTCCAGGACTTGCCAGTATTACATCCCATCTGTATTATGAACTCTAAGCTAAAACATATAATAGCAAGCTGTATGCTAATAATAGAACAAGAGATTTCAGGGGCAGAAATCAAACCCCCAAAAAAACAGTGAAGACATGATGCTGATCTTCCTTGAGGTTCCTAAGAGGAACCAGATAAGATTTCAAATGCAGCCACCCTGTGCCACTCCAAACACTAATAATCAAAGCAAAAATGGCATTTAGTAAGAGTCCAGAAGCTCGTGTGCTCTGTCTCCAGGTCAGATTCTGACACTTCAAGGCTGAATAAAGACTTTGTGCATAGCAAGATGCATCACTTTCAATAAGACCATTCACAGAAGAAGGTACCACTCAAAGTTCACCACATCTGACTGTGAGCAGATATCCAGCATCATCTCGAGCAGTGTATTTTATAAAACCCATATATGCTTTTGTATAACACTGCATTGAGTTCTGAATTATTCTTTTCGTCTCTTTTGCTCTCAGAATCCATACAAAAGTGATTACTTCAGTCATTTTTCAATATTACTTTCATTCCTGGAAAATGCATTTTCAGAAGTTATTTATTTTTCACAGCATGTCATGTTGTTATATTATACTAGTTAAAATAAAACCACTGTAGACTTCGGCATGCATTTATGTTTCTCTTTCAATGGTGTGATGTAGGATTTTCAGTTTTTATGCTGAATGTATTCTACATATTACATTATCAATCCTTTATCTTAGGTTCGGCGTAGATTTAAAAAACAAGCTGTTAAATCAAGTTACTAAAGTAATTGAGCTATAAAACTGCCTTCTTATTTATAATCACCATTTCCCTCCGAAAAGGAGTTTTTAAAGATCAGCTGTGGTTTCTGTTATGCAATTTTTTACACAACTTTATGCCACTGCTTCCACTTAAAACCTAATTAAAATGCTGAAGCAGATGTATGGCTTCTACGCAGGCAGTGGACGGGCTCTATCAGCACACCAGGGGCTGTGGCCTGGGGTCCCTGCCCTAGATCCTCACCCCGGGCTGCCAGCCGTGATGCTCCACCACAGTTCCCAAACCCGAGTGCCTCTGTCCCCCACCAGCCTGACCACAACGAGAAGCTGTGCTGGGACCTTTTCAGCTGTATCCACCTCTGTCCACCAAGCCCAGCACCCCCACAGCCAGGTGTATGTCTGAGTGGGAAAACGTCTGAAATTTATTTGGAGACCAGGTTTTTGCTTGCCACAGCTGACAGGCAACAGTAACCACCCAGCCCCTTCTGGCTGGTGACTTCTTTATAACCATCTCCATCAAACATCATGAAAATGACTGTCCAGCTGTTTGCCACCCCCTCCCACCCCAAAAATAAAATAAAATAAAATCCTAAAGTCCTCTGGCTCTGTGGAGTGCTACCTAAGCAAAGCCCCAGCACTGAGTTTCCAGGGGGGCACAGCCAGAGCTGGGGGACGCCTTCCCCCATGCGAGTGTCGCCGCCTGTAAAACCAGAACTGGGTGAAAATCCCACGCCCTCGGGGCCGGGATTGCTTCAGGAGCAAGATGCTCGATTTTCTTCAGGACACTTGATCCCCTAGAAAATCCTGCTTTCATTCCAGCAGGGCTGAATTAGAGGAAGGGGGGAAAAAAATAAAAAGGAAAAGCTTAAATATTTAATAAACAGTTCCACAAAAACTCTGAGTGCAGCTCTGAAATTACTATCTGCTCTACACCCACAGAGGTGGCCAGGAAAATGGCTGAGGTCCAGATTACAGGGGACTTTTTTTCTGAAATAGCGCTGGCAGAGGCCTATCAGGAAATCTTTCAGAATTGCTTTAATCTTTCATTTTAGTTTGGTCTCTGGCCACACAAGTGTGTCCAGCCCTCAGAGACCCTGGAGGTCACTATCTGCGAGTGTTTAAAAACAGGAAAGCCATTACAGAAAAATCAGAAGAGCAAGGAAAAAAAAAAAAAAAAGTACTCGCTGTAAATATGTACATTTTTAATATAACACAATGGTGGCTACATTTTTCGTTCTGCTATTGCTTTTAACTAAAAAGGAAGAGAACCTGGAATGTTATAAACACCTCTGAGTTCTTAACTCTATGCCAAAGAATTTATCCATTAAACGCAACATGAACTATAAATCTGAATTTCAGATCCTTCTCACAGCATATGAATCTATTCTCCCCTTTGATATGCATGTGAAGTTCTCATTGACACTAATGGGAGTTACACGTGCTTATTACAGGATAACTAGACCTCTCAGTGTGAATATATACCTCTAGACAGACAGCTCTGCTCAAGTTTAAAAAAAGAAAAAAAGAAAAAGAAAAAAAAAAAAAAAAAAAAAGAGGAGAAGAAGATACCAGTGGGGGGAAAATCCATTACGGGTGTTTTGAAAACAAAAGTACCACTCTCTGCATTTTTGATCAGCAGGCAGCTTTGAGAAGACAGACATCTACAGAAACACACGTAGGTATGCGGTTGCATACACGTACCTCGTCCTCCCAGCACGCGGGGATGCGTTTGGAGACGTTCACAAACACGCATGAAGCCGCGAGGAAGGGAGAAAGGCTTCGCTCTGACCTGGAAAGACTCCCACTCACTGCCTGTCCCAACCCTCTCAAACCAGCCCAGCCCCATGATTTTGGCCAAACCAGCCCATTGCCACCAGTGGAGGGGTGGCACGGGGCTGTGGGAGGGCTGCGAGCCCCGGGTCTCGCCTACGGGGTGGGCATAACGTGGCCACCGCACCGGCTGCTGATGGGGCAGGGAGCACTGCTGTCCGCAGTTATGTCTTTTATGGGAACGCTTCCTTAGATGTGTATTTATTTTTTAGCTTGCTGGCTAGAGGTGCTCCCAGGGACAGCAAATTGAGAGGGAGAGTCATGTTAAATTCATAAACACATGCTGTAGAAAGTAAGCGAGCGTAGAAGGATAACATACGAGTGCACACACACCATGCCCGTGTTTTATAGCACAAACGGGTGTGTGTATCTACACACGTCTGTCCCTGAAACACGTGTGCAATAAACTTTAACAGTAATAGAATATTGGCACTTAATGTCAAATTTATAGATTGACCTACCAGACCGGATATACTCAGTATTTTATTTTTTTATCAGGCCCCCTTACTGGAAATATTAGTAAAGGGTCAATTCCCTTCCGTGCCCCATGTGACACTTTTGAATAACTGTGCTATGCACAACGCCTTAGGAAGACTTATAGGACTGTCACAATATTTAACTACTCATTTTTGCTTGCATGATTGTGGTTGATATGACCACAGAATACTGATCTATCCAAAAGAGAAAAATTATAGAGTGGAACAGTGGGATTTATGAATGAGATATCTTTGGCTGCAAAGCATTCCCATTTATAGCACTCAGCCACCACAAAACTGCTGTGTAATTGGAAGAGAAATTTTTCCCATGTACTGAAGCTACAGTCAAACTGCCAAACAATAAGAGACAGCCTCGTCTGAATTGCAGGAGTCACATACCTGATTTTTCTCCCACTCATTTAGAACCAGACCTTATTTCCCATCTCCTCCCCTCTTATGCTATGACTGGGGCTAGGAAGGCTGCATTTTGCGAGTGCCAGAGCCGAAAGCTGATTCCATTTAAGCATCTTCTCAGAGTAAATGTGTGGACAAATCAGTAGGACTAGTCAGAGCTGCCAATTTTAACTTCCTGAGTATCTGCATGTGAAAACTGTTATTTTCCCAAGGAGGCACATGGGCTATTGTTATGATTATTTATTTCTGCTGTAACAGGCCAAGGAAGCCACCACGAGGGCCCTGTAATGTGAGAGGACACACACGGCAACGCTGCCCCAGGGCACTCGGGAGGCGGAGGGACGCCCCCCAGGACAGATGGACGCTCCCAGGACAGACTGACGCTCACCCACCCACTGCCTTCACACGAAGGAGCCGGCTGAGTCCTGCCGTGCTCTTGTAGCTTGCTGCTAGCCCAAGGCTACTGCTTGGCAGCCCACCGGGGTATACCACGCTGGCTGGTGATGTGGCCCCAGAGCCTGGACGGACACACGGAGACACACACGTGAGCTGCTTTGCCACCTCCCCATGGTGCCACCTCTGTCCTTCCCATCTCTGCAGCCCAGCCAGGCTCTGCAGGGTCACCGCAAGGTCCCTGCCGGCACCCACAACAGCCACCTGACAGCATCAGGGCCATGTCTGTTTTCAGGAAAGGCAAGATCTCGGGCAGCCCTCTCTATGAACGGGGTGGAAGGCAGCACAGAGTGAAATCTCATCACGAGCTCCTGCCGGGAAGCACGTGGAAAGCGCTGCGGAGCAGCCCCGCAGCCATACACCCCCATCGGAAAGCAGAAGTCAGGAAGCAGGTTTACTTGCACCGTTACGGCGTGATTGCTGCTGGAAACACCTTCCTGTCGAGGTCCCTGCGACCGCATCCCTAACCACACACGCTGCTCCACATGGCCATCAGATCACAGCGCCGCGGGAGGCAGCGTGGCTGAGGCACCGCTCCCCAGCAAGTGACACAAATGCTCAATTAAGTGACGGCAGTGCTGGTGGGGAGCAAACACCTCCCCAGAGAGGTCCGGGTTGGGTCCCTCCAGCACGAGGGGCTTTACGCTGCACCCCTGGGTGAAGGGGATGCTGGTGGCCGCTTCTGCTCTCCAACCAGCTCCTTCAGGGGGCTTGGTGGCTTTGGGAGCCAATTTGCAAAATACGGACCGTGGGAATTAAATCTCTCCGGAGCTGAGGACCCCTCACAAAGCTCAGGGCTGGGCACCCAAATAAATCAAGCACCCCGATCTCAAGCTGCTCTGCAAATGCGGGACAATGCTGTCTGCGGATGAGCAATGAGAAGGCTCAGGACAGTTCTCCCTGCCTGTCGATATGTCGTCTCTGTTCACGTTTTCTCTTTTCACCTCATCCACAAAGAAAATCAAAATACCAGAGAACAAATGTAACATAACTTTAAGTTTTAAAGGGTTTCATAGTTTGTCAAGAGTTCTCCATTTCAAATCCCCTTTTCAAAGCCATTTCAAATTCCCTTTTAACAACGGGATTTCATCTATTTTTGCATTTGAACTGTGGTGATTAACAACAAGCAGCAGAAAATTAATATGTTAAATTCAAAGCCACAAAAACATAGATAATCTCATTGCCTGGTGAGAATCCCAGGAATTTCTGAGTTTCCAGGAACAAAAGCTGCAGTTCACTCAGACTTAGGTCTTAGCGGAATTAAAGTTGCTCACCAGTAAGCACTGACTGTGGGTATTTTTACTAACCTACAATGCAGAACTTGGCTAATAGTTAAATAAATAAATAAACCTTATTTATATTAAACAAATAAAAAAAAAAAAATAGAGAGAGGTCACATGTCACAGGAAGCAATGAATGCTTTGGATTCAGAACCACATCTGAAAACCTCTTCAAGGTCCCCAGAGAGACTCACAGGACGCTTTTCTGAGTCCCTTCCGCCGGCCAGTCAAATTATAAATGCAAACAGTGACTTCGGCTTTTCTGCTAAATCGTGCTGCTTCTATCGCCCTGTCCTTCTGGTCTGTGCACCTTCTGCTTGGCTGCCTGGTGTGCAGACACCTCAGAGACCCTCCCTTTGCTGTGCTTCTCCATTTGCCTTGCACATCGACACCCTCGTGGGCAAAGGGCACAAGGTATTTCTTTCTCCTGCTCAGTGGCACATGCTCATACTGCAGGAGAGCTCCAAGGCCTGACCAAGATCCTCTTGATGTAATGAGAGGATTTTCCTCCATGATGAGCATACCTGCTCGATGGAAATACAGAACATGGGCAAGGTGGAGGGACAAGGACCTGAAGGAGCTCAGATGCTGACAGAAGTTATCCCAACTATTTAGCTGGGGGAGGAAAAAAATACAAGTAACAAGTTTCTGGAATTCCCTTCTCTGAAAACTCCCTTTCCTTTGGGTCTCTACCACAGTGCCCCATGGGTCCGGAAGTTTTATAGGGGCAAAAGGTAGAGAGGGGGCCCCAGTTCCACTTCTCATAGCAATGAGCGCAGGGCACTTTCCTGCTTTGGGTGGAGAGACGAGCTGGGGCTCACCACTGACAGGAGCAGGGAATTCCTTAGTCCCTAGGCAGGAGGAGCATGTGAAGCACGTCAGGGGCAGGAGTGTCCCTCGCACATGCTACGCCCAAACACAAATCCAGAAACACAAAAACTCAATCAGCCTGTGGATAATTAATATTATTGCTGGAGCAGCCTCATAGCTCCTGCTTTGAGCTCAGCCCTGCCATCCATAGCAGCCAGGCACAAAGCTGACAGCCAAAGCAATAACATTCACCAATTTCCATACGTATTCCTTGAATGCCCTATTGATGTCCCTGTGAGAAAGGACTCAGTAAAACACTGCAAATTAATGACATAAGAAACAAAATACATTCTACATCGCATGGTTTAAACAAAAAATAGCCTCAGACAGGGAGACACGAAGCAACAATATAAAGGCAGAATGAAACATTTTGATCTGCTGAATGCCTTTATAAATATTTGAGTATCATTTATTTATGTTTTCCTTCTTTTCATTGTAAAGCAAGGTTTTCTGACAAAAGCCCTCGTTTGGAGAACACTGTGCTTTATTATTTAACTTCCTAAAAGCAACATCAAAGGCTTGAGTTTAAAGCTTTAAAACAAATGAACTATTTGCAATATTTTAAAGATTTAGAGATGAGAAGAGCCGGAGTTCTCCACTGCTCAGATCTAAAGGCCTCTGCTGTCTGTGCTGGATGGGAAGACACAACAGCCCTGCCAAATGCTGGGGAACAAAATCCCTGAGATCCTTTCGCAAGCACCAGCTGTAGCACGTGCCTGGAGCTGCCAAGATGCTTCAAGTGCAGCCGTTCTCCTTCAGACCATGGCACTTCACCACTCTGCTGTGATCATCCCACTCTCCTCTTCCAGCCTTCCCACCATCGCTGATGGGAACCACGTGCGGGTACTGGGAGTCACCTGAGCCACCGGCAGCGGTCACCAGCAAAGCTGCTCCACATCCCTTGCCCTGCTCACACCCGGATCGCTTCCTGTCCTGGCACTGCTGTCCTTCAGACTGAACCGTCCTGCCAGAAGAAAACTAGCCCACGCCAGGTCTGGCACCTGTACGCATCACAGGAACAGGTGGGCATTACTGGCATTCACACAACAGGTAACACAACAAATTGCTCCTGGTTTTCAAGGCGTCGAGGCAAAGTCTGGAAGCTCTGCTTGAGGAGCCTCAGATGCCACCCTGATGGAGCCAGTCCATAAGACAAAGGTTAAAAGGGGAAATAAAATAAAATAAAATAAAATAAAATAAAATAAAAATGTTGTGCCTCTAACATTCAACCAGCCCAAGAAACCTTTCTCCATGAGAGCCCTGATAGCCTCAGGGGGACGGCACCCAGGAGACGGAGCCATGCTGGAGCCCAGAGCTTTCATCCCCTCACACCTACCCCAGCTCCATCCATTTGAGACCATTTCTCCAGCATCTGGACCTAGCATCACTCGTCAGAGCTCATAGCTAATAAAATGGCAAGAAACAGAATTTGTTCTTTGGTAGCACTTTGGACCACAGCTACAGCAAGCGTAAATTCGCATAGCTCCACCAGTTTCAGTTTTATATATAATATGAAAAAAAAAAAAATCATTATGTTATGCTGTTTTTCAGAAAATCCCCAAATTAATTTATTCTGGGAAAGAAATCTCTTTAAGAGAATATTAATTTCTAAATCTATGCCAAGACTATCTCCTTACTGATTTGCACTGAGACAACTTACTTTAGGTTCTACAAAATTAATCCCCCCCTCAAACACAGTTATGGATATATTAAATTCCACCTAAACTGGCTGAAATTATGCAGGCACCTTTAAAAAAAAAAAAAAAAAAAAAAAAAAAAGTTTGTGTTTTAAAGCAGAATGGACTCAGCCATCCATTAAATATGACAAGGTCTGCATTTTATTTAGACATTGCCATTAATAATGAAATGATGTATGATTTCCATTCCTGCAGTTCTTCCTTCCCTACACAATCAATTATGCATTTAAGAAAATATTTACTTGATATAGAACTATTCTAATTAAGCATTACTGGTATACTAATGTGAGTTTGAGCAAATCAAGAGATGATCTCCAAGACGCACGAAAGAATAAGATACTCCAAAGAAGCATTAATTCCTGTCTGGCAGGAAGAAGAAATCCTTACAAGTTGGAGCCACACAAGGTTCAGTGCAACGCTGCAGATACAACTATCTTCTGATGTAAGGAGGCAAATCCTGCTCGCGAGAGGCTCCTTGGGGATACTCACATTGCTAAAGCAAATAGAATTTGACCCAAGAAAAATCCCACGTGAAACTACGTTGATATGCATGCTGACAAGGAGAGGAAAGCTCTTTCCAAAGCCTCAGATATTTCCAGGTTGCTCCAGGGTGAAGAAAGAGATCCCAAAAGCCAATTTGAGAGCAGTGAGATCATTGCTAGTGTGGGGCTGTGAGCTGCAGCTTGGGGCTGCCTTTCACCCCCAGGGTGGCTGTCAGGGACACCTCTCAAATTCCCCTCCCAAATACAAAAGTAACCGCCTGATTCCTGGTTCGTTGATGCACTGGGGTCTTATTGTTGGTGAGGAAAACACCAAGGGCAGCCCAGCAGCACAGGTGGCCCAACTGTGCCCCAAATTCCTAGCATGAGCAGCAAGCCCACGGCATTCCCAGCTCCAGTCTGTTCCCCAGGGTTCACAGGAGGCCCCAGAAAGCAGAGCTCAAATCACAGCGGATTTGGGAAAACCTCTCTACTCCAGCACCCTGCCCAGCCA
This sequence comes from Oxyura jamaicensis, assembly GCF_011077185.1. Lineage (NCBI taxonomy): Eukaryota > Metazoa > Chordata > Aves > Anseriformes > Anatidae > Oxyura > Oxyura jamaicensis. The sequence continues at coordinate 10,860,520 of NC_048905.1, read as the reverse complement.
TAAACCTGTGGGGCCTAATCCAGGATCACCAAGGTGGCTGCGGAGGTAAGAGGAGAAATGGAGAGAAAGTGGCTGGGGGCCAGAAAGCGGCAGCCGAGGAGATAGCAATTAGGATGCAGGAGCAGCCAGAGATATGGCATCACTGGAGATTTACTGTGCGTACACACCTCCCTCTCTGCTCCCAATGTACTCGCTCTTTCTTGCTGTCCATATACATCCAGTAAATCTTCAGTGACTCCTTATCTCCCAGTCGGCTTCTCGATCCTAATTGCTATCTATCTCTGTCTGTCTGCCTGCTGCTGCCAGGGCTCCCACCCCCAGCAGCCTCCCGGGCTCTGCCTCCCCTCCTCTTCCTCCGCCTGCACGTGGCACTCGGCCGGGCAACGCCTTGCCGAGCCCCGGTGTTCTGGGACGCCAGGCGTGGGTCATGACACAAAACTCCCCCAAAAGCATCCACCCAAGCCACCTCCTCCTCTGGAGGAAGCTTTCCTGAAGCCAACACAGAAGGTAGAGCCTCAGCCACAATTCCCCCTTCTCAGCTCAACACTATGCCCCAAGGAAACGCAGGGAAACGCTCTGCTCTGAGCAGCATGACGACACCTGACCTGGTCAAAATGGGGCTCCTGGGGCCGTAGCATGGGGGTATGAGGCTGTGTGGAGGAGACAAGGCTCTGCTGCTGCCTGGTCTCTCCCCATGACGTCCCAGTGCCACCCCAGCAAGCTGTCCTTGTCCCCTGACCCCGCTCTGCCAGGTGAGGAGTGCCTTCCGCGAGGCTCAGCACGCTGCTCGCTGTATTTCATTTTTATTTACTACTATTCTTCACTACCATTTATTTATTCAATCCTATTTTTATTTCACTTTGAACATGGCCAGCTGTGTCATCTTGGTTTTGCTGAAAATGTAAACAAAAAGCTGCATTCAAATGCAGCCTTTCATTGCCTGAATACGTTTCCCATCCAACACAGTTCCAGTGCTCCCACCCTGAAATTAAAACTTTTTTAAAAAAAGGCAACATCATCACTGTACATTCCCCCCTGACGTTTTCTTTATGCACGCTATTTATTCTTTTTGAAAAACAAACATATCAAGAGTTTTAATAGCTCAGTTTGCTCTCCGCAAAGCAGGAGAAAAGAAATAAATGTAAATAAAGCTAATTTTATATTCCATACGGTAACAAACCTGAATGCCTCTGCTTTTCCCTAGCAAAATATCATGCCTGGTTTTACAGTCTGTGACACATAATTGGTCAACATTTTTTTTTTTTAAGTACTGACTTCAGTTTTTGTCTGGTGAAATGTAACTTTAGCGATCTCTAACCCTGAGGCTTTTTGGTTTGGCTTAACAGTAATTATATGGATGTTGAGAAAGGGAAAAAGTGTTATACGTTCCTTACACTTAGCATTTTTCCATGCTTCTCAGCTTCTAACAGAGCAGGAGTATTTTCTCTTTTGCAGAGATGATGATCCAAGAGGAAGATACAGAACATACTGTGCAGAAGAAAACACCCCTGAAGAATGCCATAAACCTCAGTGCCAAAGCAGCACTTTTAATTCTGTCTTTGGCTTTTAGCAAGGGAACAATTAGAGAAAGGGAGAGGGTGAGAGGAGAGAAGAGAGAAGACAAGGAAAAAAGAAATGAGAAATGAGAGAGAAAGAAAAGAGAAAATGAAAGAAGAGAGGGCGAGAAAGAAGAGAGGAAGAAAGAAAAGAGAGAAAGAAGGTACTGGAAGAGGTCGTGATGCACAAGTGCCCCCGGCGCTGCTGGTTGCGACGCTGCCCACGCGGTCGCTGCCTCCCCGAGCCACGCGCCGGCAGCGAGCGCATCTCCAGCTGCAGGCAGGGCCGGCTCTCCCCACACGCACGGCTTCTGTTTCTGCTTTCGCTGGCGACAATCTGGAGCCAGCGCTTTTCCGTTCAGGAGGAGCTCTGCTACGTGTCGCTAACAACACCACCCCCAGCGCCTGCCCCTCGCCCCGTGCCCCGCTGCCCGCGGTAAGCACAGCCCCACGGCCGGGATTTATAGCGAGGAGACAGCGATCTGAGCCTTAATTCATGGCTACCTACAATGCCACTACTGAGAAGAGGGGGGGGGGGGGGGGGGCAACACAGCAGCGTGTTCCCAGGGCTGCTGCCCTTCTCCTAAAATCCTCACCCGCTCCCTCCGCGTCGCGCACCGATGGCTTTGCGCACACAGCGGGAACATAAAATGAAGCGCGCTCCCAAATTAGCTCTGCCATAAATCTTTTAGGCGCTTAAATAAATAAATAAATAAATACCATCTCTCCCTTTTGCCCTCTGTTGTTTTGTTTTGTTTTTCTTTCTAACTTGCAGCTCCTCACCAGCTTTGAGCCGTTGGACTTTCCCGACAGTGGTACTATGAGACCTGTTGATTTTTTTATTTATATTTTTGATTTTTCTCAGCAGCAACATGCTGCTTTCAAACTTTTCACAGGGCTTTGGGTTTGTTTGTTTCCCCGCTTTCAAATGACATTATGATTTTAATCAAAACAGACTGGTTTTTGGAGAAGGCCAGCACGGGCTGGGGCTGGGAGGCAGATTGCTCGGGCGGTTTATAGCAGTTCAGAAGGAGGTTTTGTAAACACACGCAGCTCAGAGGTAGAAAAGCAAATACAGTGGGTGAAATCTTGGCCTCCACCAAAGGCAATGGCACAGCTCAGCGAAGCCACTAGTTTCACATCCACACAGAACTTTTCCTCCAGCAAATGCAAAGCTGACAGAGACGCGGGTAACAGAAAGCAGCTCCAAATCGGTATTATTGTTGTCTAAACAGCTTGATGCTGTCAGGGGCTGGGGAGAGCAGCAGAAACCTAAGCATCAAGTGCGTACAGGGAGCAAACACCCTAAAGGGCTTTCTGGCTAATGGAGAGCTGCTGCTGCTGCCATCTGCCCCAGGCAAGGGGCAGCACCATGGCCCCCGACCTCAGGCATAGCCCCTGGTGCCAGCCAGGCATCCTGTAGGGCTCCTGCACACCGAAACCTCAGAGGGGCTGAACACAAGGGTTTAGTGTCCCGTTATCCCAGGCAGTTCACTTGTGAAGCCTGGGGGAAAAAAAAATAGGGGAGAACTCAGTGAGTGGTGGGAGGCTGCAGGACTGGGGAAATAAGCCAGAAAAGTTCATCCAGAGTCAGTGTTAGCCAAATGAGGGCACCCAAATGTGTCGGAGCTCCTCAGGCTTTTCCTTCAGGCACTGAAAGCCTGCTGGCCATAGCCCACAGGACATTACAGGAGCAGAGACCCAAGGCATGGCCGTGCTGCAGGCGGGTGCTCGCCCGGCGCAGCTGCAGAGCCCTGGGGTGCTGCTCGTGCAGGTGCGAGGCCCGGAGCAGCTGCAGCAAGGAGCTGCCGTGCCCTGCAGAGAGACGCCTGAGAGACAGAGATAAGGTCCTCCCAGGAGGAAGGAGGGCACTTTCTTTTTAAAAAGTAGACTTTAAAGTCCCTCTGCCTGGGATAAGCCTGTCCCGTTTATTTTCCATGCCACGTAAGTGCATTAAAACACACTAAAGAACTGATGCTGTTGTAAAATGGGCCAAACCATGAACCCCAAGAGACCTCAGCACATGAACAACTCACCGAGCTGTGAAGGGCTCCCAGGGCAGCCCCCAAGCCTACATCGGGCCCAGGGTGAGGAGGAAGGTGAGGCCAGAACTACCAAGAAGTGCGTGGTGGATCCTGCCAGTGCTTCCATGATGCAGGGCAGGAACAGGGAGCTCCAGCCCTCACATCGCTGCTCTCTCAACTCTTTCTGTTGGCCCTTACGGGCTGAACGAGCTGAGCCTGGAGCCTTTCACCACACACACAGCTGCTCAGAGCCCAGGTGTGGGTGCCCACCCCTGGGTGATGCTGGCAGGGGGGGCCTCAGAGCCAGGGAGATCCTCCCAGACAGGGGCAGCCACAGCACAACAGTTTTTGGCATCAGCACCATACCCCATCTACTTTTGTCCCCTCCTTACTACAGCATGGGAGCATCAGATTAAAAAAAAAAAAAAAAAAAAAAATCAAAGGGAAAACATTAATAAATAATAATCAAGATCATCTGCAGTTTTAATGATAAGCTATTTAATGAATTATAAAGTACCTATAACTCAAAGTATGAGACTGTACATTGTCAAAACTGGCATTAAAGTGTATGGAGATAATTAAGCAATAATGACCTCCACAGAGGGCTTTTCCTGGGAATTAATGACCAGTCGGGAGGAGCTGATGGCTGAAGGCACAAGCAAGGGCCATTAACCCCAGCTGGTCATTAATACTCAGGAAATGCCCCACACTAAGGTTGTTATTGTGAGTATATGATAAAATAAAGGGGGAGCAATTATAAATCCCTGAATTTGGGGGCTGCTCAGAGAGGTGATGGTTTGGGGTACTCAGCTTCATGCCCGCTGGGTCAGCCACCCCTGGTGCCCCCACACCAGCAGCACTTAGGGGTGCACCTCCCAAACCAGCCCACTCTGGACCCCCTGGGACCAGCACTGGGGGACTCCACCAGCACAAACAGAGCCTGCAAGGCATCTTTGTGACCAGAGTAAAGGCAAAACATCCCAAGGGCAAGGCAAAAACAGAGGTTTTGTTTCAAATCCTATTTTGGATTTGCAATCCTCACGCTATAGCAGCAACAGAGCCGGAGTCTCGGGCTCTCCATTGAGCAACACCAGCCAGCTTTTAGGGGTGTCACAACCAACCCCAGCCCCTGCCCCAGCCCCAAGGCATCCACTGCTTGCAACGGGGAGCCCCCAGGCTCATGCCAAAAGCCTAGGCACGGAATAGCCTCTTTTCAGCCCAAACCTGCAGGCGCCTCTCCCCAGCCACACAATGACCTCAGGGGGACTTGGAGGAGCAGGACTGTCACCTTTTGGTGGGCAGAACAGCTAAGGCCAAGATGCCTCTATGCTGGAACACAGCTGCTTTTCCCCAGGGTTGTTTTAAATGAACCCGTGGGCAGCGAAGGAACTTGAGTCCCCCACTGTAGGCCTCGTGGCCATTTATTTACCCCAGTGCTGTCTTCTGGAGCTGAAAATGCATAAATGTGCTTGGAGGTGGCAGTCGTGTAAGGCTTTGCCCTGCAGGATCACAGCATATGTACGTTTTCACCTACAGAAACACATCCACGATGGTTGTAAACATTCCCAAATTATTGTCTGTAGCAGCCAGAGCTGGTTGCACTGTCTGTGAGAGCGCAGTGGCGATGCTTGTTGGCAAAATAAAGGATCCCTTTAAGTTTCTTGCAATCTGGAAAGCAACCCAGCGCAGCTCCTGTGTTGCAGCATCTCTCCTGAGCTGTTTCCAGTCCCTCAGAAGAAAAATTAAGTACCTAACTGGCATACAGAGTTTCCAACAATTATATTTTAAAAAACAGCTACTGGTTAGCAGAATAAAATCACTACATAAGGAAAATTAGTGCTTGTTAGTACACGTAATATTCAGAATCATGAGTAGAATAAAGGCAGCAGTGCAGAAACTGTTATCAGCAGAGAGAAAATTATTCAAGTATGCATTTGAGTAATTCTGCATTTTAATTTAACCCTTTGAAACATTAATCAAACCATGGCTAATTATAGGAATTAAGGAATTAAACGATGGAATCTTCTAAAAGATATTATTTAAAAGGCAGTTTACACAATTACTTGTATAGATGTTTGCTTTAAAGAGGGAAACATTTCTACTGTAATGAAAAGGGTCTTAGAAAATTAAATTAACAAGGGGGGACCAGGCTGATATGAAACTAAATTAGCATCAAATGCAAATTACAGGGTACTTAATGGTAGAAACAGGTGCAGAGCAGGTCCCTAAATGAGATAAATGAATAAAACATCCCTCTGCACAAATGTGGAAGCTGACACAAAGTCAATGATATGAATAATTCAGCAGCCTCAACACTGCTGTTGAGGTCAGCTTTCCTTGACCTTTGAAACAGGAAGTAAAATTCTGTCCAAATTTGAGTGACTGGAAATGCAGCAGTTATTTGTTGAAGGAAAAAAAAAATAGAAAATCCAGATTACAAAGAAAAAAAAAAATACAAAACCACACTGAGTATGTGTATACATACATATAAGACAATAAATTGAAACACTGAATAAATGTATCAGCAGGAGTAAGTGCAGAACTGAAAACCTATAAAATGTTAGATTCACAGTGGCTGCAGAATGTTTGTTTCAGCCTAAAACCCTAAAACGTGTGGGATACACGAGCGCATTTAGGTCATGGTATCATCTAAGCATGTTCAGAGCTAAATGGTTTCATCTTTCAAAAAAATAATTTAGTTGTGCTAAAGGGGATATTAATAGAGTCAAAGTCATTATATTTCAAGCATTACAGAAATCAAATCATATAAAAGTATCTGTTCAAAGCTGAGCAATCAATCATTTTCTTTCCTATAAACTTTTTTTTTCTTTGTAATAAAGGAACTGGAAGACTTCTTTTCTGGACTTTCAGCCTGAGCTACCAATTGAGTCACTACTTCATTTCAAAAATTAAAAAGTCACACTATGAAACTACTTGAAATGTAAACTATCCCAACAACAGTTTGCTGCAAAGCACAGGCTGTTTGCACGTGTGCCAGTGTGAGACAACTCTTAAATGTAGAAACTTTATATCTGTATTTTATGCAGATTTTTAATATGTAAATAAACTATAAATACAAATTCTTGTATTCCAGAAAGGAATACTTCTGTCTCTTAAAAAGATGGAAATCCAGAGCAGCTACCTTAAATCCAATGAAGTATCTCCGATTTTACATCCTCGTAACCAAATGAAGATTTCTGCACCTTTCCCCGTGACAAAATACTCAGCTGAAATCATAGGTCATATAATTACTGACCAGATGTACGGTCCTAATTTCAAATTGAATTTGACACTAAAACAGGTTAATAAGGTATGACAAATAAGTAATTTCTCCAAGCTGGAAAGGAAGGAAGAGAATCACCCCTGACGCTTGTCTTCTATGGCAACAAAAGATGTTAGATAAGAGAAGTTCTCTCTGCTGCCTCTGTTGTTGTATCAGTCTCTTTAGGAGTTTTCCTGCTTACCTGTCACCTGCAGAACACATGCCCAATATCTCTTACTGGGGGGCTAATTTTATTTTCTACATTTTAGGCAGGTGGAGCCCAGCAATGCCCCTGGCAGGGCAAGTTTTTGCACCGAGTTTTGCAAGGCGCTAGCGCGAGCTCTGGCAGCAGCCACCCCAAAGATGCACATTGATGCGCTAAACAAAATCAGCCCCAATATTGCATAATAACATGTGGCAAACACAACGGCACTTATCTTGGGGCTGGGTTCAGGGCTGCGCTCAGCGCCGGGCTGGTGTGCAGCGTGGCTCCCTCCAAACGCCAGCGATGAGAACCCAGCTGGTTCTCATTTTGAAACAACCAGTTTCTCTATCCCCAAGTGCTAAAGAAAATAATCCCAGCAATCCATGACTACACGCTTTCACAGGGACAGCAGTGAGAATTTGATTGTGGAGATAATTAAAGTCATTCCTGAAACTTCCAAGGAAAAGCAGCCGGGGGGAGGGGGCAACAGGGGCACTGATGCTTAAATTGAGCCAAGCAACCAGTTTGGCTTGGGGAATGGGGCTGGGGGGCTCCACTTTGGGGGAATTTGTTTTCCTGAAAATTCTCTCTCCTGCACTCTAATGGTTACAATATTTGCAAAGAAAATGCAATAGACTGCGGTGAGTAGGAAGATTAGAGCGAGGTTTGGAGCCTGGATGTTCCTAATTTGGCAAGAGCATCCAGAGGGAAATGCTTTCGCATTCTGGTAAACTTGAATAAAATTATGTACAGCCACTTCGATTAGAAGGGTTTAAAGGGAAATGATACCATAAAAGCAATAAAACCAACTGCTATCTGCTTCAAACACTGAAAACATCTTTTTAAAATTAATGTTTCCTGCAGCCCTGCCACGAGTTAGGTCTGAAATAATTTTAATATTAACAACACTCGGGAGCAGGTCAATCTAGAGCCAGCCATGTGACTGGGTTAGTCCTCTCCATCGTTCCAAAAACGGTGGAGCAATTTACACCACCCAGGCTAGTGTAAATCAGTAGGGCATAGCTGGCATCAGGAGAGATGCTCAGATCTGAGGATCTGGCTGAGTTGAGAAATAATCATAATGATGACGACAAAAAATAAAATAAAATAAAACACCTCGCTCCCAGCAAAGCTAAATTGTACAGCCCCTGTGTCACGCATCTGCTCTGACCCTCGTCATCCTGAAATGGGTGTGAAATTCAGAGATGGCAAGAAAGAGTTTAAAGCACTTGTAATCTCTCTGTCTGCACTATCTGCCTTGAGCAGGAAGGAGGGATCCGCTCAGTGAGAGCTATTCAGGGCCTCTCAATTAACCTGATTAGTTCAGCACGCCGCTCTCATGAATGACACCTTATCTTGGAAACCAAGGGAAAAAAACTTCCTTCCTCCTGGAGACACCCGTGTGCCCAAAAGCCAGAGAGCGGCACTGTGGGGTCACCTCCCCCAGCCCCACGGGTGCCTGGGGACCTGCGGGTGGGTGGTGGGGTACAGCCCCCAGGTGGCCCCGAGCCGGGGGGGGTCCCCACTTTTTGGGAGCCAACCATGCACACGATGGGGTCTGTGGGAGTGGGCTGCAGCCCTTAACCCCCGCAGTGCTGCCAGCAGGTTAAAGGGAGCGCAGGCGAGGAGGCGAAGCCCCCGGGACCGCCACCGCACTCAAGTGTGTTGTAGTCTGGAACTTGTTCCATACGTGACAGATTAATGAGCGATAACTGTGTTTCCATGGCAAAAAGCATTCCCAAAATTCTCTTTTGTTTCCCTGAGAACAGTCTCCCGTATTTTATTTTTTTTTAAATCACACCACTTTACAATAACGCAAATATTAACTAGCGGCGTGTTATTCTTTCAAGTGCGGGTGGCTGCGAATGTCAACAATGCTGACTGTTATGTACCGACTCCAAGAATTAATCACGGAAAATAGGTGTCTCAATTACAATTATCATACTGAAAACTCAAATTTATGAATGCCCAGCCAACTTTGAAGGCATTTATTAGAAAAACTCTGATGACTCGGAAAGTATTAATGCACTAATGACGCATTAGGGCATGATGTATTAATGTTCTTGTAATTTCTGACAAATTAAGTTACCATTGTCACAGCAGGGCAATCCTTTGGAAAGAAAAAGAGAAGTTCCTCTCTCCTGCCACGCAGGGTACGGCAGACGACAATTTGCGTACACATAATGGGGTTTTGCGAGGAGTTTTCCTCCTACGCTGTGGTACAGTTTATTCCATTTTTCAGAATGCCAGAACTATTGTTGAGCTCACTATGCTTTAAAATAAATAAATGCATAGATAGATAGGTAGATTAGAAGATAGATAAAAGGCACATGTAGCCAAGGTCTTGCCTTTCCTGCCAAGGTCCTTAGGGCACAGACCGCCTCTCAATACCGCTGCACAGCCCCTCCTGCAGCATCAGTGGAAGTCTGGCCAGCCCAGCAGGGCCTCCAGACCCACCAGTGGCACCAGCCCATGGTGCCAACAGAAACCCAAGACCAAGAGATAAGAGAAAAAAGGAAAAAAAAAAAAAAAAGAAAAAGAAAGAAAGAAAAAAAAAAGTTTCTGCCAGAAACCCCATCTTGAGAAATAAATTCTGCCCCAGAGCCCAGAAAAGTCCCAGGTTACACAGGGAACTCCATTGTAATGCATGGGACTCCGTTGTTTTTCTCAAAAAAGCAACAAATCCTGACTGGCTGTGGGGCACAAAACATGGCCAGATCCTTTCTCTCTCCCCCAGCCAAAACATGCCACAGGGCAAGCACACGTCTACGGCCAAATCCTGGCTCACGCAGGAACTTGCAAGCGATGCAGAGGCACACGGAGCAGGCTGGGGGAGACGCTAACATCAGGTCTTAATAGCTCTGAGTGTGGCTAATTTTCTTCTTCTTTTAGAGCAAAGAACTTTATAATGAATACAGAATACATTTCTCCTCTTCTTGTGTCATCTTTCTACAAAATCTGAGCTAGGTAAAGTGGTTTTTAACATCCACTTATCAAAGTGACTTAACATCTGGGAAGGCAGCCAATGGTTATGTAGTGATGCAGATGCCAAAAAATCCAACTGAAAGATTATATGCAGGGAGGTTACAGAGAAGACCTGACTCAACTGGGTGGAAGTGGATGGTTATCCTCCAGGAAAGCCTGAGAGACTCCCGCAAAATCATGGAGAAAATTACGGAAAATGATTACATTTTGAACGCCGTTTCCTTTTAACCCACTATAGCCCCTGGCTGTGTCCTGTACCAAGTAGTTTTTCCAAAGCCAAGTTCTGGAGTCAGTAAATGAACAGCTTTTCTCTCTCCAACAGTCATTGAGACAGCACTAACAAGAAACAAATCCTTTTTTACTGCTGGTCACTCACAGTGGGACACTAATTCTTCCTAACATTTACTTTAGATAATATTTAGCCTTTCCAGGGTCACAATCACTTCACTTGGGGTCTCTCTCTTTTTTCCCTCTTTTTTTGAAAAGATTAAAAAAAAAAAAAAATCTTCGAAAAATGACCTAACCATTGAATGATGTGATTAGCTGAACCAGTTTGCAACTCTGATGAGAAAGTCAACGTAGGAGGAGAGCGGAGAAAACCCGAGTGTGCAGCTGGCTTTTGGACCCTACAGCACTAAGGCATTGCAGAATCACCTTTTTTTAACCCCATTTTTCATCTCTTTCTGGCCTGGTATAGGCACTGGAAGAGTTAAAGAAAACAATAAAAGAACAACTGAGTGTACAGGGTAGGATTTACTGGCATTTACTTTTAATCTATGGTCCTTTGCTCTGTGGCTTATCAGCCCTATGTCAGCCCTTTTTCCTCCTTTATATTTCACGAGGGGACCCACATGCTGGTACTGAGAGACAGAGCCCAAGTGTCTGTAAGCTTTTTGTCAGGTAAAAAGAGAAGAAAAAGGAAAGGAACAAGAGGAAAAGCAAAGCTAAGAGGCATCTATTAGATGTCACTAGGCTTTTGTATTCATGTCAATGATTCAGGATTAGAGTATTTGAAATAATCTTATTGAGAGAACTCAAAAGCCCCACAGAGGGAAAGCCTGCTCGGGAGCATATGGCAGAGCAGCGGACAATATCTTATTAAGGATGTGTTAGCTAACACCATTACTTTTTATATTACATTACAGAACTATTGTGCCTCAGATGGTTAGCAAGATGCCGTAGTTGAGGAATGCCACTTTGGACATCACCGCATCGGTACAAAGCCAGCCGGACCCGGCCGGGTGCCTGCTGGGGGCTGCGGCTCGGCTGCCCCCCAACCACCAGGCAGGGGCTGGGGACCCTGCTCCTCAGCACGCAGGGACACCAGATCCCAGACCCCCCATCCCATCACAGCAGGGGTCACGGGGCAGCTCCTGCTGGCTCTCCATCCAAAAATCCCAGCCCAGTGCCAAACTTGGCTTCTTGTCAGATTAAAGGAATTTAATTTTGTTATAGTGAATGCTGCTAGCCTAAAAATAAATAAATAAATAAATAAAAAATCTCTCTTTTCTCTTGGACAAAAGCTTGTAATTGGAGAAATCGCTCTTTTTAAGGTTATCTTCATCTGCCTACACCTTTAGAGGCAGCAAGAAACCAAAGACAAAACAGCACTGTTCATAGCGCTTCAGTGGCTGCAGTGAAAGGCTCTATATCTGGGTCACCTTACGACTGTCCAGTATGTAATTTCAGTGACTTGAAATAAAGTATTTTAATAACTAATTTTATATAATTTGTGTATTAACTGCACCAGAAAATATGTTTTCACATTTCCTATTTCCAAACACTATTTTTAAAAAGTGGGTAGAAAATTATTCGTTCTGCTTTTAAAACCTCTAAAACACTGTCCTTAGCAAAAATAAAAAAATAAAATAAAAGTAAACACTCATTTGATACAGTAATATATTCTGATCACAAACTACCTATGCAAAGTTGCTAATGGGACACACTGGGAACTTTGTATGGATTTCTGTACTTTTCCAGAACTGTTACAAAAAAAAAAAAAAAAAAAACAAAACAAAAAAAAAAAAAAAAACACCTTGATGCTACAGAGAAAATTCACACCAGTATTTACCATTACTGCTACAGAGGATGGGTGCTCTCTGAGGACAACGTAAAATCCATTTCTAGAAAATTATCTCAGTCATGATTTACACAGAAACCTACAATTGTTTCTTCCTCTCTTTTAACTTTATTGGTTGTTATATTAAAAATATTTACTTTCAGCAGGCAAAAGCGAACTTGAATTTAGCATAGATGTTTTGGTAGACATGGCCAATTACTTATAAGAATGTATTTCAGCAGCTAGAGCATGCAAACATTTATGGCTGCTCACAGGAAGAAAACCACTCATACTCCCGAGCTCCAGCAGAACAGAGCAGGTTAGGTTCTCACCCAGTACATGCTGTGGTAGATATAAGACACTTATTTCACGTTCAGAACAATTTTAGCTAATCTGCATTAAAACTGAGGATGATGTTTGCAAATACCTTTTCCTATCGCTCTTATTCGGCTACTTACGTGTGCATTACCATTGCAACAGCAAATGCAGGAATAAATCAGGTGTTCAGATGAGACAGTAAATTTACCCACACTAGAAATGGTGTGTACAACCATAGGAGGAAAAAGCCAGTATTTTTTCCCCAAAGAAATCCCCACTCTTGAAAACAGAAAACCTGACCCTGAGCTGTGCAGTGAGGCCTGTGCACCAAGCACATCCTCCCTGCTTCGAGACACGGGTGGAGTTGATATTAAGCAACCAGTAGGTACAATTAGCACCCTTTGTGAGCTGAAACAAAGGGAAGCATGGCCCAGACCAGAGCAGAGCCCTCCTGGGACCACCCCTGCACACTGGGAGCATCCCTGTTGCTTTGCTGCACATGGGCAGCCAAACCTTTTAAAGTGTCTCTAACCTCGAATGCCCAAATTCATAAGGTCTTCACAATCGCCTTCAAAGGCAGCAGGTCCAGCATGTTCCACACACCCCCCAAATAACCTCTCTGGACTGACAGAGCATGGGAAGCACATCTGGCCATGTCCCCAGGAGCTGTTGGTAGGCACTAAAGATGACAGCCCAATGCCAAAAGCAAATGAGTAAACTGGTCTTCAGCTTCCCTAATCCCCAGAAATTCAATGCAAGACTATGTTTTTTGTTCTCCGCAGAAAAATCTGTAAACTGTGTCAGGAGAGCCACTTCAGGTATGGGCTCATCGACCTGCCTGGGGAGCGCACAGTGCCCAGCACAATGAGCCTCCTGTGTGACAGGAGCCCCTGTCACAGCACCACCATATTAACTAGTAATAATCAGGCATAGGATCACGGTGAAATAAAGCCCAAAACGCTAGCTGCAGATTCAAAAGGCATCACTGAGAGAAGCAAGCAACTATTAGAGTAGTGTGAAATGTTTGCAGTGAAACCCAAAACCACATAAAACTTGCCTGGTTTGGGGTTTTATAACAAACTGAAAACTCAGAACAGGTTTTCTGAGAAATTCACAAACCTCCTGAAGTGAAGCTGAGACCAAATTAAGGTTTTGCATAATAGTTTTGAAATTATATAAAAATTCCTATACTCGGGGGTGGGGGAGGAGAAATGAAGCAAACAATAAGTGGGAGCTGTTTTGACCCTGACCAAGTTCACTCAACCCCAAGAGCAAAATTAATGAATTTCGGAGTGGCAGAAATACGTGCCAACCCGCAGAGACTGAAACTGAGAGGGATTTTTGCAAGGGCCCTTGCAAAGTTATCCCCAGCTCTGGTGATTTCTTCACCAGGAAGAGGACAGACACTATTAGGAGCCCTGGAAGAGGCGTGAGCATTTTGGCCTGATTCACCGTGAGAGCAGTGTCTACTGATCAGAGTCCCCCATGTATCTCACAGAGTCTCAAAGTGCCTTTGGCTGCGTAAGTCATGTGGGAAATGTTTAGGGTAATGCTTTTCAGATGCGTCAATCATAACCAAGTCCTCGAGGATGTTTGCTGGCGTCCCTCCCCTCTCAGCAAAGTACGGGTTCACAGGCTCCAGGAACTCGCGTGAAATGCTGCAGGCCAAATTCTGCCCGTCCTGTGTAGGGGCCCAGAGGGTTTCACCAGCACAGCTGTGAGACACAGCCTCGTGTGGTGCCCAGGGACTGAGGTGGGATGCAGCCCCCAGCCTCCTGCAGCCCCCTTCCCAGTGGGGAGCAGGAAAGCAGCACCTGCCCCCACCCCACCACGGCTGGGTTCAGCCAGCCGGGCACAGAAAGCTGCTGCAGGAGGCAGTGATTGCCACATCCGCCCAACAAGTGCCTTCAGGGGGAGGATGCAGAGAGGGCGATGCAGCCCTGCGTGTCACTTTTCCACCTGCCTGCTATTTAGGATGAAAAGATGATCAGGCCCGTAAAATACAATCCACTGTGCGATGACTTGTAAAGCAGTAAAACAGAGACATTGAAAGTCATTCACGCCTCTTTTCATGCCATTGCACAATGAAATCCTACCCACAAACATAAAATTTGTCAGGTTAAGGCCTGAAAGATCTCAAAAACATCTGTAGAAAAGCCATCTCCCTCTGTAGCCACAGCGGGTGGATGTGCTGAGGAGGGATCACAGGCAGCCCGGCCGAGCATCCTGTACAGCAGGTGTCGAAAGTGCACAGGCCTTTCCGACACATGCAGCAGGCCATGCATTAAAACCCCTCCGTGTCATCTGATAATAAAGCAGAAAGAATATCACAGCCTGCAGTCTGTAAGTTCCCACCCCTGCTCCATTGAGCTCTGATTCCACTGGAAAAGCATCAGCCACTTCTGCAAAGCCAGAGGGAGCCTTATTCCTCAGAAGCAGCACTTGAATTGACATATGAAGAGCTTCAGTGCCTTGGCTAGACCAGGGCCAGGAGAGCCCCTCGCCCTCCCTGTGCTGCGCATGCGGCCCCCAGGCAGCTCCACCACAAAGCTCAGCATCCTGCACCTCAAGGGCATCTGTCCAAGAGAAAAAATCCTGAAGTAGGTCTCATCTGTATCAGTAAACCTCAGCAAAGTCGATTTCAGGTCACAGCATCAGCCTGCTCCCGTACAGTGGGAAGAAGCAAGATTTGGGGTGGAGCAGCAGTTGCCACACGGGCTGCTCACAGCCCCTCGTCCCTGCAGCATCGCACCCTGCGGTGCAGGGTCCAGGGGCAAAGCACGAACCTCGATGCAGAGCCTTTTCCGCCACTATATTTGGGGTTGCGGTGCTCATTTCTATCTGTCGATAGGGCTCCTGTTTTACTGGATCCAGCCATAAAAGGTAAGGAATCCCCCACAGGCCTGGGTAACACCACTAAATACTGGTCCCCACAGTGGTAAATTGGGTTTAAGAGTTTGGAGCAGAACGGCGAGAGAGGAGCCTCTTTCCTGAACCAAGGAATAATCTAAAGCCCCACTTTCTCCCCTATGTGACTTTTGTCATTATCATCTTTTCTGATTCTTACAAAGCAAACCTAATTAGGAAGCTCTCTCATTAGTCTTCCAGAAAAATTAGCACAGCTTATGCTAATTACTCCTGTAAAATTTAATAAACTCGTTGAAATGGGAATAGTCTAATGAGGTTTTATTTATTGAACTAAGATAACTATAAGGAAAAAGGTTAGGACACCAGGATATCCAGACTGGTAATAAAACTACAATTTATTCAATTTCTTCACAGGAATTTTATTGCAAACCTTTTAAATTCAAATATGAGTTACAATTTGAATGTTAAATCAATCTAGAATTTAATTTAATAACAGGAAGTGCTCTGTGTTTTCTTTAAGTATGATTACAATACAGCCCTGCTACTGTACTTGTAGGAGGAATTGTGCATTTGTATTGTGACAATAATACCCCTTTTAAAATGAGTTCCTGTTCATCAGAGCTTCATCTGAACACATGTAACTGGATTAGTGATAAAATAATACGGGCTATGCTAAGAAGATGATTCAGACACACACAGGTTTCCAAGAAACTTCCTTGAAATGACTGCTCTCTATAAGCATAAGAGATTTATTTTGTTCTCCAGAGAAAATTTAGATCGCTCTCTGAGTATAAATTTCTTTAGGTCCCTTTCACTGCTATATCCGCTGATACTATAATGGGGCAAACTATAAAGCAATTTTACAAAGGATAAAGTCATATCCTGTTTCAAACGCAACTACAGATTTTTTTTTTTAAATCCCACATTTTGATTAAATAAAAATATGCGATTTACTTTTCATATACATCTAGGGTTTGAAAAAGAACACAACACATGTAACTTTGAAGTTGCCAGAGAGCCTCTTCGCCAAGTTAACTAAACCACCACAAAGACTGAGCTCCCTCTATCCCAAGTTTCTCTAGCCTCATCAAAGAGAATTAATCAATCCAAAATAGTATTCCAGCATGTAAGAAGAGGATAGCATTTCCATGTAAGTACATATGTCAAAAATCCCATAGATAGATTTTATTGTAAATTCTATGTTAGGTCAGAGTCTGTGGATTCGTAGGATTTGATGCAAGAGTTAGATTAAATCCATAGGCGAGGCTTTATCAGACTGTAAGGCATGTGGGAGTGCTTTAGCCCAAATGGTAAATGAATTCTGTAAGCTCACATGCAAATAAAAATAGCTAAATATGGTTTTGCATATCAATTGACATAATAGTTTAAAACTGTGTGCATGCAGAAGTGACAATAGAGTACAACTAAACACATGTGCTGACTTGTGCAGGCATTTTACTGTTAGAACAATTTTAACAGACTCATTTTAAGGTAAAAAGGCTCCACATAGATCGCTTCATCCTTTCCAAACCAAAAGGGAGGAAAAAAATGAATAGGATAAATGTCACAAGAAGCATCACTAAAGCCACTAACTGTATAAAGCACATACTTATTTGGCCTAAATTGTTTGAACTAGCCCTGGCCAAGAAAAGGTTTTAAGTACCCTACTGGGACAGATGCGAAGCGGCAACAATAGAAGCCACACTAATGCAATCCAGGTAACACAATCCTGTTTCAAAAACACGGGGAGGGCTAATTACAGTACTGCTGAGTCAAATTTCTTATACCACTGCAACCCACAGGAACAGGTCAAAATCAAATGTTATTCAAACCACAGTCATATCAACCTTCTGTATCAAAGTCACAATTTAAAACCAAGTGAAGAACTTAAAAGCTTAACCCATTCACCAGCCAAATGTGATTTAGTACAGGTGGTGAGGTAAGGCTTGTAAGATAAGCTTTAAATCATGTTTAGTTGTGTTTAAAATATAATCTTCAGAATTTGAATCTTTTGCATAGATTAATGTAAATACTGATGAACTAATCACTGCTAGGAAGCTAAATCTGATTGTTCATGTAAGAGTTTCCCTCTCTTAAGAAGCACGTAACAGACAGCATCTCTGGCTTTCATAATTTTAAATGATTTGCAACTAGCAGTTTTGCATACTAGATAGTTAAACAAAATATTTCCGTAAACCTTCCATTAGCATCTTAACATCTCACTTTCCAATACAATGAAAAATTCATGTGAATTTTGTAGCTTTCATGTCGCTCAAAATGCCACTCTAACACCATGTTTATAGTGTTCAAGTCTGCAGCATGCTTACAAAACACATCTCTATACAGATTGCACAGTGTTTTTTTTTCCCCCAGCTTTCCCCGGTGCTACCTAATGCTCACAGAAGATGAAAATGCACCTAGTTAAAATAGGTAGATACATCTTCTGAGATTTAAACATTCTCGGGATTAGTGATTATAGCTAATCAAAACATCTGCAATAAGCTTCCAATGTATGCACTTTCTTAACAAATTCAACCCAGAGCTATCAATCTGGCAGCCTGCAGCAGCGCAGTGCCCAGCCAGGCTCTGCCACCCCCTCCTCCCTGCCTGGCACTCCGCACACCGAACCCCTTCACCTTTTGTCATAAAACCGCGCGCGCTGGCATGGAAGGCGCTTTGAACCTCATATAGCAAACATTAACTCAGACAATAACGCCAGGAGAAGCACGCCACTCCATACTCCAGCTCCCGTATGCATAGATAGTTTCCCTTCAGGGTCCCTGTACGCGCAGATTAGCGCAGTGGTATTGCTTTCCCCAGCTGATGACAGACAGATTCAGTACTTCATGGCCATTTAACTCTTATAGAGTAATGCTGCATAATAACCTGGTTATTGCGCACGGCTTCGTACAATGATTTTTGACAATTAAAATGTAAAAATGACTATTTGGTACCATTTTGCATAATTTGCAAGCACAGAAACTGCACATGGCTCAGAACAACTAAAATAGATGTATTGTGCTACAGTGATTTACTCGGTGATGTCAGATTAGCAATATGGATCTGTTTAAAAACACAATAATTAAGATGGGCAAAAATGAATTAATCAACTGACAATACAGTCAAAATAGTATTCCAACCAACGAAAAGGAGAAAAAAACCCTTAGTTTGAAAATCTTTTTTTTTAACTGTTTTTATGCATAAATAAAAACCTTAAAATGTAGATGGATTGCACCCAACAGAACTACTGTAGCTAAAAGTGATAATGATTCAAACATTTTTCAAATAAAAGTTAAATATTTATAAGCACCCAACCACATTTCATAAATCACAAACTATTATTATTTTATTCCTGAAGCTTCCCTGGCACAGCATGTGAATTGAGCCACAGAAAGTCAGAAAGAAAAATCTCTTCTTTATGCACATGAATCAGTTGCAAGCACTGGAGCCCTCCAACAAGCAGGTCGCTCCGTTAGCCTCCATATGGCCCTTCCATGGCAATCGCAATTGCAAAGCACAACTAATTTGGTATCAAAAACAAAATTTCCTCCATATATACTCCTAATTCTTCCCCATTAGCAACACAGGGCAGGTGTTTCATTATAATGAGGAGGAAAAGAAAAAAAAAAAAAAAAAAGCAAATCGAAGGAAACAATAGCAGTCCTTACCTGTCAATTATCACTGGATCTGATGGAGTCTCATTTCTGTTGCCACAGCTTTTCTTGTCACAACAGCGGCTACAGAGCAAAAGTGAAAGGATTTAGTGCGACCATTACACTGTAAAATCATCATTACGAACATGGTGGGTTCAAATTGCCGGCTAGAGTTACCGCTCTGTCCCTGCCTGGAAATCAGTCAAATGCAGTGGGTCACATATGGGTTAATTACTGCGTTTAACTTCTTGCACAGCTGGTTAACAATGGAAAATATAAAAAGAGAGGGGTTTTGCCCCTTTCACAAATAATAATTCAAGGATCATCCAAAACAGGGAGACCTGTCTGTTTGTGGTCTCTTATCCATAGGGTTTAACAGTTGTCCCATGTACATATGCTCTCAGAATAAGGTGGATTTTTCTTCCTTGAACACAGCTTTTACCTTTGCTTACCACTTACATTATGTGGCCGCACAGTTTTCTTACTTTTACACAGAGCTGAAGTCTCAGCTGCTGGGAAACCTCCCCCCAAAATTCAGAAGCACAATTATTCTCCCTCTAAGAAATATTCTGTTAAGGGGGGAGCTAAAAT
The DNA here is from genome assembly GCF_011077185.1 of Oxyura jamaicensis. Classification (NCBI taxonomy): domain Eukaryota; kingdom Metazoa; phylum Chordata; class Aves; order Anseriformes; family Anatidae; genus Oxyura; species Oxyura jamaicensis. The sequence goes on along the minus strand of NC_048905.1, from coordinate 10,840,999 downwards.
GCAAACACCACCGGGCTGTTATGTGGGAGTGTGCCTGTTTTCCTGGTTTTTGGAGCATGCTGATGCCTGCTCGTGCCAGGAGAGCACCGTGCCATGGCTGGTGCCCACAGCGGGTCGGGTATGAAGCCGGCACATGAAGCACCAGCTCCGTCTGCCAGAGCCTGGCGCCATCGCTGGCCTCAAGGCTCAGACTTTGAACGAAGGTGGCTCGGTGTTTCCACAGAGATGTTAAATGGTTGCAACAAGCCCTTGTTGGGGCAACTGGCCATCAGAGCCTGGCTCCTGCAGGGAGCAGAGACCCCAGGCATGGGGACTGCACCCCGTGGTGGCACCAAGTGGCAGGGCACGGGGCCACACCCTCAGCTCTCCCTGGCCAGACGTGGGTACACGTCATTGCTCGACAGAATTCCTGGAGAAACCCAGGCGTGTGCCACCATGCCTTCGGGAAGCACCGTGCTCTTTCCAAGTGGTGTCCCAGGGCCTGCACATCACCGTGCGTCAGCAGCTGCCTTTGTGCATCCAGCAGCAGCCACCCGCTACTCGCCCTCCTGCTCGGGTGGACTATTTTCTTTTCCCCAAAAGGTGGAGGAACATCAGCGCAGGAAGAAGCCTGCAGAAGTGCCATGCTATATAAATAGCCCTGTTGGGAGTATGACAAAGGTTCTCTTGTGTTGCTGAACAATAGAGTGAATAATATACAGTTACCCACCAAGATTAGCAATAAAGCAACTAACCACACTAAAGATAACAAAAAAAAAGGGGGGGGGGGGAATTTTACAAAAACAGACTGTTTAAACATGGTTTCCAAAAGAAGAAAAAAAATTGTTTTCAAAGAGAGGAAAATACATAATTCTTTTCACCGCAAAAAGCTTCAAGGCAACTATTCAGGGCTGAAACTTTTCACAGTTAACACATGTGCGGTATCTTCATTTCGGTGGAAGTTACATTGTTTAGGATTGCCAAAAAAAACTGCTTAATTTTACAGCACAATACCACAATTGATCCACCAAAAAAATGCAAGAGTCTTGGCACCCAGAAAGCATTAAAATTTAGGAAGGAATAAAATATGCTGTAGGTAAATAGTCATGTGGACGTTCGGGGGGCTTTTTTGCCTATAAAAGGACTTGTCATTGGAGTGCAGCTAGAATGTGTGGGGTGAGAAAATTTACCCACAAACAAGGCAATAAAAACTGCTAATCATTTTTAAATGATTAAAATGTAATTAGAAACAGAGTTGGCACAAGTTAAGACAATGCAGTTCTTGTGACTGAAGCGAATCAGGGCTAGTCCTGACATTCTCCCAGCAGACTGCAGGGACAGAAATTGCCACACTAACGCAGGCGAGCGAAGGTTCCCAGGCTCCCTGCCATGCCGGGAGGACCCCCGCATCCCCCCACACCTTCCCGGGTGCTGGCCCAGAGGGAGAAGGGGTCGGGGATGCTCCAGCCTTGAGTGGGACAGAGCCACGAGGTGGCCGCTGGGGACAGTCTGGTTTGGAGAGCAAGGAGGACACAGCGCTGCTCATGGGGTGGTCTCCTCGCTTGGCTCGGGTGTCCCAAGAGGATGCCTTGATAGGCCTGAGCCATAGGAAGAGGCCTTTCAAAAATAAAGTCAAGCTAAGGTTTATTAATTTATTACTATTATTGGTCTCCCCCTCACCAGCAGAATTTGAGGCCTCATCTACCTGTGTTTTTCTATGTGGAAAGTCAAACAAAAAAATCAAACCCTGACTTTTAGATCACTTCTCATGGCACAATAAGTGTTCAACTTGGTTCAAAAGCTTTGGCTTTTAGTGTTTACTGAACACTTGGAAAAAGTTCCTAAACATTCAGCACCCTTGTTCTCCTTTCCCCAAAGGAATCTTAAAACTCCCAGGAGTTTCTCCATGTCTCCAAGAAGCCCTCAAGCTCCCCACAGGCTCTGAAGGTGCAGCGAGAGGCTCCAGCCGCCAGCTCCTGGACTGTCCCATGGGGATATCCCTCCCCAGGTGGGACAGGGAGCCAGGGCTCAGGCAACATGTCACTCTGGCTCAAAATAAAAAGCTGCAAGAACTGCTTGGTTTGTTTTTAAAACAAATAGTCCTCAATAGTAACGCAGCCCTCTGGGGACCTGCTGCCCTCCTGCTGCCTTGCTCCGCATCTTCCTCCTCCCTTTCCCTTCCCCACGCTGGAGCATCCCTTTTCCATGCCACCTGGTCCCCACTATGGTTACACAGGAGTTAGCCACCTCGCCCTGGCACCCCTGCCCCCCAAAACCTCCCCATCCCCAAGCCGGCACAGCAGCCAGGAGCATCGCTGCCCAGCGGAGCCCTGCTTTGTGTATCTGCGCGCTCGGGCTTTCTGCGGGGACAATGAACAATGAGAAATTACGGGGCGATGGCACGTGGCCAGCGCAAATGCGACTTTCCGATCATTTAGCTGCCAGGCTCTAACAAGTCGTTAGCGAGTCCGCGTGGGACATCTTGCAGCAGCTCCCGGCGAGGCGGGCTGCAGCCCACAGCCATGCGGCCCCTGCCTCAAATGGGCTCCTCGCTCCCGAGCGCGGAGGTGCGGGAGGTTCTCGACAAAACAGCTGTTAAGATTTTATTTTCCAAAGACAAAAACCATATTTTACTCCGACCTCATTCTCAGAAATCACTGAACCATTTTAGCTGAAACTTTCCAAAGAAAGTCAGCCTCGGGCTGACACCCCGCAAAGGACATTTCAGCCAGAACAGTTTAAGTTTGGCAAAGCTGTAAGCCACTGAAGGTTTCATAATGGAAATTGTTGAGGCAATATTAACTATAGATGTCCCTCCCCATGCTCCTACAATACTAATAAATTCCACCGAGGCTGTGAATTCTCTCCAGCTATTAGCATTTTTGCCAACAGCATAGATTTTATATTTGACAAAATACAATGAAAGCCTTTGAAATAAACAGCCACCTGAAGCAAACCTCAGCCCCGCTTCCCTACCACAGCCAGGACGCTCCTGTACATTTGAATTCTTTCTCTCATCCGTGCCATAGTTGGAGTATACTATAAATACCCAGCTTTGTCACATAAATGCAAAGTTTTATTGTGCAGTTAGCCTTGATAGAAAGCACTGCTGAAAGTTGTTTAGAAATTAAATATCTAAAACAAGCTATTTTAAAATACAGAGCCCTCACTATTTCATGTCTGAAATGAAGAAATTTCATCTTAGGGAGAGCAAGCTGTCTTTCACACCATATGGCTAATGGTAGTGCATAGCAATTAGCTGGGCTGATTAATGGGGAACAGACTCTAATTTTATGCTTATAATTGAGGCTGCATTTGCACCCCTGGTGCAAATTCAGCACATCCCAACTTCCACTTACAACAGGCAAGAAATCAAGAGAAACAGAATGGTGTGGAGAGAGATTTTTTTCCCCTTCTAGACCCCTAAAGAGCATCAGATTTGCAATTTAAAAGAGTGTTAGCAGCACAATAGATGACAGATTTGTGCAATAGGGTCAAGCGGCCTGGTAAACAAACAGCACCCTCTTACAAATGTATAGGCAGAAGAGGAAATGGGGAATATCTAATATGAGCTGTAAGAAATTTGAATACATCTTCCCCACCCCGTCAGACACACATTTGCCTACCGTGGTCAGATTTTTTTTTATTATATTTTTTTTTTATTTTTTATTTTTTTGCTACCCCTCCACCTTATGCTCATGAAACACAAAGCCAGGACTGGCAGTAAACAAATCCAAGGAGAGGAATAAAGCTCCTGATTAAGCGAATTTTGAGAACGAAAAAAGCATAAAGTGCTTTAATAAAGGGAAAGACGGCTCCAAATGACGTAGCACATCTTTCCACATTCCCAGAACGGAAATAATTTTATCTCAGTCAAACTATATTGACACGGCTGTAAATCTTTGATGTAGCTCTTCTGGTTAAAACTCAGCCTCCTATGGAAAGTTTCCATTTATTTATTACTCTTGATGTTTCTTAAGTATTTGTAATAAAATTAATGCATTACATGGGTAAGTCTCCCTCCTGCACTAGGCTTGGTGAGAGCGTCCCGGTGCTGGCAGGGCCTGCTACAGGGATGGATGCTCCTCTCCTCGCTGCTGGGCTCCAACCGCTCTGCAGAGCTGCAAAGGCTCCTCTCCTAAATTTGGGTGCTCAGCCAGAGCCGCAGGCAGATTAATTCCTACCTCAAAACCTTGTGGTCTAAGAGCCAACAGAGCACATCACCCAAGGCTAAGAGCACATTCAGGCCCCGACGCCACAGGCACTTGAGCATGTGCTTAATTTCACCCACTGTTTCACTGGGCTTCTTCCAGGAGAAAAGCAAAGCATGCACTTCAGCCTTATCAGGTCAGGGGCCTCCTTTAATATTTCCATGAATTGTTCCTAGCTAGGTATCTAGTGTGAAAGTGGTGCTAATTGGGCCAATGAATTTTAGGGCAATTATGGGTTGTCAGTGTGACTGGGTTTCCATTTGGAAAGGGAGAACTGGCCGGGAGTCCTCAGCAAAGTAACGCCCCTGCTCCCAGCAGCTCCAGCACCTCTTGGAGGTCCCTGTCTGCTCTCAGATGGCACTCAACGGGCTCTCTGGTTTCCCAGAGAAAGCCAAACCTGCTGAACAAAGCAGCCTGGAAAAATAGGATATGGAAACTAAAATCCCTCAAGTCCTGCAAGTCGTGGGGTTGCACGGAGTTGGCAAAGCAAGGAGAGCAGCTCCCTCCTCTCTGCCAGCATTGCAGGGAGCTGCCCTCGAGCAGGGTTTTATCAGAGAGGAGCTGTTGGGAAGGACCAAACATGCAGATCCCCAAGAATGAAGAAACATAACTAAAAAAAATAATAATAAAAAAATCAACCAGCAGAGAAGTTTCCATCTGAATATTTTGTCTAAGACTCTCCCCCACCAGGAAACCCTCATCCAAGTTTATTCTCTTAGAAGTGGGTACCAGTTTTTACCCTCAAGTTACTCCTTTTTAGTAAATGTGTTTTGTAAAAGTTACAACGCATGCAATGGCATTTTTACAGACTTAAAACAACTGATTGTAACAATGAGCTTATGCAAGAACGCCTCATCTTCCACCAGGGAATTATTTTCTGCCATCGAATAACATGTAACAAATGAGTTTTTCAGACATGCAAAAACACCCACTAACTTTAATGAGACTGCAAGGTCAAGCTCTCCTAGGTGTCGGAGGGGTCTTTGAGAAGATGCTGCCTTCCCTGCAGCGGGAAGGAAGCAGAAGAGGCTTCACCTATCGCTACCAGCCAGAAAGGAGAAGGAAGTAGCTGCCTGCTACAGAAGTGCCGCACCCGGGGGAGAAGATATTTGACTGTCCCGAATTTAAGCGACCAGCCCCAGGCGGGAACGTTCAGGGGAACAGAGGGCAGGGCAAGGACAAATCTGCTGGCGAAGTTTGATGAAAAGCAAAAAACAGCCAGCACTGGGCTTGGGGAGCATTGCCTGCTTGGCTCAGGCTCCATGGGCAGCGGGCGAGCAGCCAGAGGGGCTGTGGGGCAGGAGGCTGCGGGGCTGGAGGGTGCAGGGCCACCCAGCCTCAGCCAGCAGCCCGAAAGCCTCCTGGCTTCCCGTCCTCCTGCACATCCACAGGCAATCAGAAATGACTGTTTTGTCATTTTACTGGGGATGTCTTCTTGGGAATGTTGGGAGGGGGGGACACGATGGGGAAAGGCTATAATTGACTCTTAATTTTTGTGAGGAGACCTTTCGTGGGCTATGGAGTCTAAATGCAAACCAGTAGCGTGCTGTTAAGGAAAACTCTTTATAAATTGAAAACTGCTGTGACGACTGAGACCTTGCTGCTAATTACACACACCGAACTGTGTTATTTTGGGCTTGTTTAATGCAAGAAAGATAAATTTAAGTCCTAAAATAGCTGCAGGTTCAACCTAGATTTTGAGAGACAGATTCATCTTCTCATCACTAATTAGCTGGAAGCAGGGTAGCTCTTACCTGCACATTATTTCATGCGTGAGCAGAACTCGGCACATTTCTGGGTTCTTGTCTTGGCCTTCATACACTATCGCCTAGAAACAAAACACATTTTTAGCTGTGCATCAAGTGGAGTTTGGAGAAAACAAAAAAGGCATTGCAGTAACTGAGCACGCAGCCGGCGTTGCAAGCTAAGTCGCGGGGTAGGGAGACGGCGTCACCACTGAACCTGCTTAAGATTTGTGGTTGGAAAACAACACAAGCTGAGTACAGCTAAATTCCCTCCTCGCCGTTGCACATCTCTCAAGCTGTGTGTAGGATGGGTTTTTTTAGTAGTCAAGACAACCACAATTTTCTTTTCAATTCAGAATAAAATATAAACCTAATAGCATTAAATGAAAGGGGGAAAAAAAAAAAAAAAAGAGAGAGAGAGAAAAAGAAACAACAGCAAGGCTTGGCATACTTTGGGTCCTATTCATTAAAAAAAAAAAAAAAAAAAAAAAAAAAAGGACAGAAAGAGAGCTCATGCATTTTTAATTCCAAAAGCTGCACACTGCGCAGCCCAAGCACTTTCCTGGTAGCTCCTGGAAGAGTTTGGGCCTGATTCTGCCCCAAATCTCACGATCCAGAGAGCAGCTCTGGAGCTGCAGGGATATAAATAAGTGAGAGGCAGGCCCTGCCAGAGGATACCAAAACAAACAGAGGATAAACCAGCCTGGGAAATTTGACTCTGAGATAGCACGGGGAGAACTCTTTGAGTTAAAACTGTGGAAAGACGGCGCGTTCGCCTTTCAAGAAGAGCCGATTTTTGCAGCCCTCCCACCAGCAGGACCGGGAGCGACGGCAAGGGATTGGCATCACATACCAGCTGAGTTACCGCTCGCTCTAGAGAGTTTCCATCTGATCGGGACAGAGTTTTGCTTTCTGCCCACACACACACACACACACAGCCCTGGCTTGTCACTGCTGATTCACCCCCAAAGTACCAGCAGCTGGGCAGTATCTGCTCCACGTTGTCCCATTGCCCCCACCAGCAAAACAAGACAGAAAAGAAATTGCCTTTGCAACAGCAACTTTTGATGGCATTTAGGTTCCTGAATCTTTCAGGGTGCCAGTGCACAGCTGGGATCAGATCAACGAGCCTGCTTCCCAGTGTCAGCCCTGCCCTCAGCCCGTGGTGGGACCCTGCCAGCCTCTAAAACACAGACTTAGGAAGAAGAAATCGGGGAAACAAACCCTGCAGGTAAAATGACATCTGATATGGGTATCCTTAAAGCTAACATTCAATAAGTTTTTGAAAGTAAAAAAAAAAAATACTGGTAGGTTATATGGAGGAAATATATTTTATGGAATGAGACAGTTCTGATAAGGAAGTGTGGAAAATACCTTTTTTTTTTCTCATTAGTTTCTTGATATATGATGAAGTGAGGTAATGTGAACTGCTTTCCATGTCATTGCAAATATAACCTGCTAAAGGTAAGAGGTGTTGTACCTACAACAGAAGCATGACTCCCAGGACATGCAAATCTGAAGAGGCATGAGCTGATTTTTAACACCATTATATCAGTAATACTCAATAATATGCATTATAAAATGATTTAGCAATTCTATAAACAATATCAGGAATGGCTCCGTGTTGTCTCTGCGAATTTAAATCCTTTCCTTTCAGTTTTGTTGCGTGCATTTCCCCACATCCTGGGAGCCAGTATAATTTTGCCGCTGATGAGATAGAACAGAGAGCTCCGGTGCCATCGAACCGGTACAGAGCATCTCCAGCTTCTGCCCCTCAGCCCCACCAGAGTGGGACCCAAGCCGTGAACGCAGCACATGCAGGAGACACAAACGTGGCTGTGGGACACATGCAAAGCCCTGGCAGCACAGCCACCAGTGAAAGCCCTGAGCCACGCTGGGACCTCGCTTCCCTGGCGGCTGCTGGATGCAGTACACAGGGATGCGTTCCCAGCGGTGCCCAGGAGCTACAGCTGGCTTGGAAAATGCCCGTACGGACATGCATGGGGATGTACTTCAGGAACTGGGACAAATTCAGAAGATCCTCATTCACATGCCGTAAAGGAGAAGACGGAATGAAGTTTCTAGCCAAAACCAGGGAACCAAAGGAACCAGCTGACAATAGTGGGATCAGCAGGGGCACTGCAAAGACTCCAGAAAACCCCAGACCAGGTTGTATCCGGCAGTGGGACTGGACAGGCACAGGCAAAGCTCAGGGCTCTTGTTGGATCTAATCAACAAATAATCAAAGAATAATCTGCTATAATCTGCTTCTGAGAACGCAGAGCAGATCTGCTCCTGAGGCCTTTAGTGGAAACAAACTCTTCTGGTCCCCCCTCACCTGGCACAGCACAACATGGTGCCCAAGAGAGGACTGCTGGTCTGGGCTCTCCCTTCTTAGACTTTCAAACCTTAAAATAAATTTGCCCAGCCTGGGTTACCTTGTTGCCAGTGAATTCAAGGGAGCAGTAGAAATGACCGAGCAGAACACAAAACCTATTTTCTTTTCTCCCCTCCTGTCTCTCTTCCCCTTCTCTTCCTGCTGCTATGCTTACTTAACCTCCAGGTACCCGCTTAAATAACTCAACTAAATAGCAATAATGAACGGGCAGAGTCAACACTGTGGTACATAATCACCTTGTCTGTTGTGTTTAACATCAGTGATCCCTTCTTGGCGTGCATGACATTCTTCAGCCTTCATCTACATTACGGATTTGCTTTTCACTTTGTTTGCGTTTGACTACTAGCATTGCACCGATGCACACCGCGGTTTCTCACTGTTAAGTGCAGGTCCTTCCATACATCCTATTCCACCAGGAATTTCTGGGGAATTTTAGGAAGCAGGAGGAATTGCCAAGTTCACTTCTCATCCCCAAATCCCATTCCTATTTCCCCATTTGCTTGTGCAAACGGGTGTGCAAAGCACCAGCTGTTTAGTGCCGTGAATGACTCCCTGAGAGCGTTACAGACCCTCTACCGCCTTTCAAACGGCGCTGCTCTAAAACACTAATTCTACAATTAGTTGCAAAAGGGAAACAGGAACTGCTAAAGTTTCACATCTTTATAGCTGCCAGAAGTATTTTTACAGGAAGGGTCTACGATGGTACCATTGTGAAAATATTTAACTTTAAGATTTGAAAAGATACTCTTTTAACAAAGCCATCTGATTTATTTTTTTTTAATTAACGTTCAGGCTTTGACGCAGGCTGACTGTGGCAGGAGTCCCCGCCGCACGAACATCATCGCAATTTTGTCAAATAGGGATCACATTAATAAGAGATAAAGTGAAAGTTACAGTGTATAAACTTAGACCACAGCAGGGCTAAAAATAAGCCTGCAAATACACATCAGAGTTGCACAACAAAACACCAGCAAAGGAAATGAAAATTATAGACTTTGTTTTTCCTTTTTGTTTACTTCTTGTAGTTTTGACTCGGTGCATCCCATAAGCATTTTGAAATAGATTTTCTTCTCCTGAACTTAAACATTTCCCCGCAAAACTCAGCTTACATTTGTAAACCATTACTCACATAAGTAACCTTTCTACAAGAAGTCCCAGTGAGTAACGATCGCTCATGCACAAATGGATTTCAAAATCAGGCCCTGAAAAACTAATGTCGAAATATAAGACTCCACACTTCCATTTAAATAAAGCTGCATTAAAAAGTTAAATCAAATGCAATTCACTACTTGCCAGCACATAAAAATTACTAAATTGAGTACATCCCAGTCATTTCTAGACAAGTGCATCCAACAATTTGAAAAAGTTTTCAGTAAGAGTTCATAATAAAATAAAATAAAATAAAAGGGAGGAGGGTAATATAAAAGCCAAGACTACAGTTCTCATTTAAACCAGTTTTTCACGAGTAAAGAAGGCAGGATAAAGCAGTAAAAGAGTTGATGAGTGAGTTGCAAAAATATAAAGGCCGATTCCATCCATAGCTATTCCTGAATAAATCCAGATTTATGCTGGTACAACTGCGGGCAGAATCGCCTCGTAGCGTCAAGTTGCCAGTCAGGCAATCCTGCTCTCTGAGCTGGATGAGAAACAAGCTTGAAGGACTGAGCCCATGGCTCATATAGTATTCAGTTATGTCACAGCCTTGATTTTAAAAGAGGGAGAGAATGAGAGAAATCACCAGCACACATCTAAATCCACTCACTTTCAAATTCCTCATCTGTTTCGCAAAACAAACTATCTCCTTTACTGAAATAAAGGAGGAAAAAAAAAACTCATTAGAATGAGGGTCTTTTCAAAACAGAACTAAAATGATTTGCAGTGACGTATACAGACATACACACAGAGAGAAAATAAAATCCTGGCCCCACCGAATTCAATAGGAGTTTTGCAATTGACTTCAGATGGGCCAGGATTTCACCCAGCGAGGATTAGGCTTGTATCCGCTATATATCTACACAGAGGACGCTGCAAATTCAGTGCATTGCATTTATTTGGCTTCGAGTGCTTAACCCCTAATTACCCAAGTTTTTCACTCCTCGCCCAGGCAGAATTTCTACTCTTCCCAGTCCGGTTTATGCCGGACAGGCAGCACAGCACTGGATCCCCAGGAGAGGACGTTTAGTTCGTGCTGCGTCTCAGCGCACAATTCAGTAGCATCTAATTATTTTATCCGGTCTCCCCCTGCCTTTGATACACAGCCTGCTTATCGACGTATTCACACAAATTAAATAAATTTATCTCTCCTAATATGTTCATTTTTAATGGTTTTCAAACATTCACATGGAAACAGCTCTAGCGTAAATATCCCAGAACAAATGGCTGTATATTATACAGGAGGGAGCAGTTGGGCTGCCAGACTGGGAATGCACCAGGCCATCTGGCTCAGGCAGTCTCTCCAAAATCCTCAGCTTTGTTTTCACCCTCAGACTCCAAACAACACATTTTCCACTGTGATGAGTTTACATTTTCCCAAACACAGGTCCTGATCATGCATGCAAATTCCAAACTTCTCCGTTCCTCTCTGTACAAGAAAATTAAAATCACCTGCGCTTCTGACATCTCACCAAAGGAACAAGAAAGCTGCTAAAATCTGGCGCAATGTAAACTTTCCCCGTCACAGGGGTTAGGTTTTGTTTTATGTTTGTGTGAAATTTCTCTGAGTCTGCTGAGGCTCCTCTGAACTTATTGATAACATTTTTTTCCCATGCGTGTAGCTGCCAGAGAAGGGCCAGGCTATGCACAGAATAGAGAGCTGATCAAATATCTGCATACATCAGAGAATATCAGAGAGAAAGCAACACAAAAAACATTTGCATCCAGAGTTACAGTACTGAAAAAAAAAGCAAAACGTAAACAGAGCTCGAGTCTGAAGGAAGGATTTTTGACTCATGAGGGTTCTCAACAATAGACAATAGCTATCTTGCAAAACTTATGATTTTTAAGATGCCTGAGCCATATTACCATCCGTTATATCTTATGAATGAGAAAGGCTGAAGGAAAAATGGGTGGGGAACAAGTATTTCAGATTTATTTCCTCCATCTTTCCTAATAGTGAAATATCTCAACTTTATGAAAATACAGCTGAAGAAGTGGAAGGCATCTCTTCTCTGTAAATATATTAAAATCCTCAGACTTGCCTAAAAACTCTGCTTTTATTTGAGCAGACATATTTCACATTTTTCAGGCAATTTCAAAATGCATCATTGCTAACGCCAGACCTACTGCGGTAGAAGCTGCCGGTTTACGGATAGCAACAGCTATAAAGTTTGGGATCCTACGGGGTTTTGAACGCATTAGGAATGTGAACCCGACATAAAATGAGGTGCCAAGATAACATAAAAGAAAATTTAATTAAGACAGCATTGACACTGATTGTTGTTACCCTAACTGAAAAGAACTTCCCCCAACATAAACGATTTATGCGTAGTATTTACAATTTTAAAATGACGGGCACGCATTTGAGAGTCGGAGCAAGAGTCCTCAAAGGCAGGCAATTACCATCGTACCCAGCACTTCTGTGGGGCCACCAGCAAAGGCCAAGCATGTTACTCGGGATATAACTGGAAACGATGCATTTTGAGCCCAGTCCTGCCTGGGTTTCCCGTTCAGAAGTCCCACAGCCCAGACCACCAAGGAGCGCGCACGCAACAAAAGCTCATGTTTTGAGGGAGCGCATGCATAGTTAATACCTACACCCTAGACCTGCTCTGGGATGTAGTCGGTGACAAAATCTGTGGTTAGTTCAGTAACGCCGCTACCCAGCCCCGCTTCCCATAGTGCATCGCAGCCAGGAGAAAACGTACGCACGCAGCAGCACACGGCCCTCCCCGTGCTACACCTATGGCAAGGCTCGTGGACTAGTTCCTTAGTCGGGCATAGCCACATGAACAATGATAAATCCTGCTTTATTCAGATCAAGAACGCCACAGAACAAGGAATATCTACTATTTATTACACACACAGCATCCAGCACGTGAAGCCTTGCCTGTCTACCTGCTGATATAACGCATGCTGCTAATGGGACATTTAAGTTAAATCTACGAGTGATTCAACATAGAGAAAGCTGGGTCTGATTTGCAGAATAGATTTTATTTTATCTTACCTAACTTAACAATCCGCAGCTGTGCAAAACTTTGCAATTTATAATTGTGAGAAAAGAGAATATAGTTAAATCTGATTTGTCCATATATGTATATATATATATATAAAATGCATAATATAAGGAAGGAGCCACAGATACTTTCCTGTATGATCTGGGGAACCTAACTCATTCAAGCTCTGCTTCTGTGGGATTTTTAATTTGCCACCAGAAACCTCAGAGTAGCTGTAATTTTGGTCTGGGAATTCACAATTATTGAGTGTGTGAACGTGCGTGTGTGAGTATTGAGAAGCTACTTGCCAGCTGAAACATGTATGCTTCTGCAATAGTTTCATTTAAAAGTAATCATTTCATTATCCAATTTGTTCTGAGCGTCATGCACTAAAATACTACACCTTCAAGTAGGCTGACAATATATATTTAACTTTCATTAAAAATTAAAGAATTTTCAGACAGTCTTTGCAATATTTAATTACAGTTTGATGATTTGAAAGTTACTTGAGAATCTTCTATATAATTCACTGTCGTAAAATATAAATGATACATTCAACATTCGGGTGAGCTTCTGTCATGTGTTGTACTTCGCTTCCTAATAAGCATTCAGTAACCGAAGCGATCACAACTCTGAAATAATTTCACTTTTAAAAAAGAAATAATTAAAAAAAAAAAAAAAAAAAGAAAAAAGAAAAAGAAAAAGGAAGACAGGAGGGGATTTTAGCCCCTGGCTCCCCCAAAAATATGGACTGGCACATGTCACAGTTTTGACATGACAATGCCCTATTTTTCACAAGCAATTATAGACATGCCTAAAGAAATTATATTCGTGAAACTAATATGTAAGCAAACATGTTTGTTTAAAGCATCCCTTCGCTCTCTGCTTTCTAACATAAGTTCAGAGAGCTTTTGTTCTCAAATCCTTGCTTCTCAACTCCCTTACACTTTACCCAAAATCTGTAATTTGTACTAACTTTGTTTTTGTAAGACTTCCTGAAATCAGACAGATTTTTTTTTCATTGTGAATGTGCTTTAAAGCTACATGGTATGCTTTACAAATAAACTGTATCTCGGGGTTTCTTTTCCCCTTTCTCTCCAAAGACCCTCTGATGACTTGATAATAATGAGAGACCAAGAGGTCAAACAGTGCCTTAGGATGAACTCTTCATATGCAAGATGCCTTTGTTAAGAAAATTATTTTGAAGCCATTGCTCTACACGAGTTCAGGGATCTGTTTTCAACAGGATTATGAACAGAGGCTTTTGCATTTCCGTAATGATAGGAAAGCTATTTAAAGATAATATTTATTGATGGTCTCTCGCATATGGTCTGCAGTGAAATACCCAAGCTCCAAAAGAACTAAAGAGAGTTCACATATCAGAAAGATTTTGTTACTTTTAAGACAAACTAACCTATCCGTGCCTGAAAACAAGGAACGGCAGCAAACACTTTCCAAGGCTTGCTGTGGAAAAGGGTTTATTGCTGCTGTTTTAATTCCTACAGGGAATGGGCTCTGTTTGGAAGTGTATGGTTTAACAGAGTTCAGATGCATAGTGGATTGTCCAGTAAAATTCCTCCAAGTTCCCCCCCCCCCCCCTCCTTTTTTTCCCCTCTCTGTTGAAAGACGCTCTTCAATAGCAGGAAAAGATGTTTTGGGACCATCAAAGAGAGTTTTCTAAAACAAACTTAGCCCTTGGAGCTTTATGTTTTGCTGTAGAAAAAGAAACCCAAGTAGAAGCCAGTCTTTTTCCCCTGAAGACAACTGGGTTTGAACATACAGAGATTTACTTTCTATCGGTGGAAAAAAAAAAAAAAAAAAAAAAAA
>NC_048905.1:10822371-10826588 GCF_011077185.1 Oxyura jamaicensis | reverse complement strand
AAAAAAAAAAAAAAAAAAAAAAAAAAAAAAAAGGAGAATCGATTTGTTCAGACAGTCCCTTTGTAAAAACCCTGCTTTCATACCGAAAAGTGTGATTTTTTTACAGGTAGACGCGCACGTTATTACTCTGTTTGGAAAGCTAAAGAGCAAGCTCCAAATTCGAGTTAATCCATTTACAAGCTCTGCTGCCCTACAGCCCTCCTCGAAGCCGCCCAAGGCGCTCGCCGCTCCCCGCGCAGCTTTTTCGGGGGGCTCTTCCGACATGCAAATCCGCCCCGATCTCATCGCTCCTCCTTTACACCCGCGCCCCAGCGCAACTGAAGCAAAGACAAATCCGAGCCCCGGCGCCCGAGCAGCGGCTTGTGCTCCCAGCGCTTGGTGGGCTGGGGAAAGGGGAGGGGGGCCGGGAGGTTAATTCTGACAATTAAGCGGCTAAACAGCCCCCGGCTCGGGCCGGCTGGAGAGCCGCCAGGGTTGTTTTTTTTTTTTTTTTTTTTTTTTTTTTTTTTTTGCGGGGCTTCCCCCACAGCCCGGCTCCGGGCTGCTCCCCGCGGGGACCCTCCTCGCCTGCCCCGCAGCCCCGCCGTCGGGGTCGCCCCCTCCCCAGCCCGGCCCTAAAACCCCCGGCGCTGCTCGGGTGCGGAGCGGGGAGCTCGGGCAGCCCCTTTACAACTCAAGAGGGAAGCGTTCCGCACCGCTCAGCACCGGGGGAGGGTTTTTCGCCTCCTCGGGCCGCCCCGCCGAGCCCCGCCGGCCGCCCCCGCAGCACCCACCTGCTTGGTCATGGAGTCGATGAGGCGAACGTAGAAATCCTGCTCCGTCCTGATCCCTGAAACAAGGCACAGGAGTAAGGAGCGGGGCCGGCCGGCGGCGGTGGGACCGCGCCGGGGCTCGCCCGAGGGCTCGGAGCCGTCGGGGGTCCCTGTCCGAAGCTCCCCGCCCCAGCCGGGCACCGGGAGCGGAGATGCGCGGAGCGGAGGGGGCCGGAACGGCGGCTCCCTGGGTCCCCCTCGGGTTTTGCAGCCCGGGTTCCCCGAGGTGGCCGTGTCGGGGCTGCCCCCGGGGGCTCCCAGCCCTTACCGTTGCTGTAGAGCAGCTGCAGGCGGTAGTGGATCCCGTTATTGGTCTTTTCGCTGTTGGCTTCCTGAATTCGAAGAAGACAAGGGAGATGGGGAAAGGGGGGGAGAGAAATAATAAATACATCGCGAGAAGCTTCTCTAGCGCTTGGGTGCCGGGCGGCCCCGGGGCTGGACGAGGCAGCTCTCAGCCCATTCCCCTGCCCCGGGCATACAGAGGAGACACCCCCCCCGGCTGCCCTCTGGGCCGAGGGGAGAGCGAAGCGGCCGGGAGGCGGCGGAGGCTCCCGGGACGAGCCGCTGCCGAGGCCCCGGGGGAAAGGAGCGGGGAGGCCACGGGAGAGGCGGCCGGGTCCCCGCGGGGCCCCGGGCTACTCACCTTCTCCTTCTCCACGAAGCCCACGAAAGCGGTGCGCTCGATCTCCACGGGCTGCCCCTGCCGGTCGTACAGAGCCAGGACGAAGTGGAAAAAGTTGGATTTCCTCAGGTTGGAAGGAGGCTGCTTCTCGAAGTGAGCCCGGGCCAGACCCACTCCGCTGGGACCACAAAGAGCCGGGTTAGCAGCAGCCCCGACGGCGCGGCCTCACGCTCCCCCCCGGCCCGTTCCCGGCCCCGTGCCTTCCCCCGGAGGGGCCCTGCGGGACCCCGATGGGTTCCCCGGGGACCGAGCATCCCTCCCTGACCCTCCCCAGGGCTCTTCCCTCCGGGCCGGGGCAAAGGCGTGTTCCAGCGCGGCCACGTCGGAGCCCCGCGGGGCCGGGAGCACGGCACGGCCCCGACCCATCCCTCCCTGCGGGCAGCCCGGAGCCCCGAGCATCTCCCCAGGCACCCCCAGCCGGCACCCACCAACCCTCCCCGGGGACCGTGGCGGCTCGCAGCCGGCCCTGCATGGCGGGGAGCGTTCAGCCCCGGCGACGCTTTGCCCCGCGGAGCGGCATGCTCCTGCCACTTCTCAAAGTCGGCTCGAAGCTGTCACCGGAGCGCCCATGTGCCTTATCTTTCAGTTTCAGTCCTGCTGAGCTTTTCCTCCCCTCGCCGGAGTGGTGGGTAAACACCGCGAGGGCAACCGAGGAGACAACTTGAAATATTTCAGGGTTGTCCCTGCACAACTTTCCCTTCCTTAGAGGGCTCCAAAGGGAGGGGTGCGGGGCGAGGTGGGAGACACCGGGAGATGTCAACACCAAACTTCTGGGCTGCTGCCGGCTCCAGGGCTCAGGCTGCGATTCCGGCATCGGTTTTTATTTTTCCCGGGGAAGAGGATGGGGATAAGGAGAAACGAGAGAGACGGCGAGGCTGGGTGCAGCTCCGCCAAATCCACCTCCCGGTTGAAGGGATTTCTTTTTTAGAAATCTAAGATAAGTGGCAGTGGTTTTACAAAGAGGCTTCAAATTTAATTTCTCCTCGAGAAAGCTTCGCAAAACTCCCCGCTTATCGGGGGAGAAGGAGGGAAGCTGCTGATGCTGACGAGGATAAGAAAGAGAAGTGAAGAAATATATTTTGGAGACATCCCTGCACAACTTTGGGCTTATCGGAGGAGGAAAGTGTCATTTGGAGATCTTAAGACTAAATCAGCAGCAAACATAGTTTTGAAAACTCCTTCCTCCGCGCGAACACAAGAGGCTCGACAGATTAAAACCTATCTATCCCTACCTAACAGGACTCGCCGCTTCCTTTATTGTTACGATGCTGATTTTTTTTAATAATAAAAAAGTCCTTCCTACGGGACAAGAGGGAGAAATATTTAACTGACCGCATCTACGCGCGACTCCCTGCTGGCAGCAGAGCTCCGGAGCCGGCTTTTTGGTGGTGCTGGGGGGGGGGTGGGGAGGGGAGGGAAGGCGATGCCCGGGGGAAGCAGCGCTGCAGGAGCCCCGGGGTGCGGAGCGGGGCGCGGGCGCGGGCGCGGAGCCTGCCTACCTCTGAGCGGCCGTGCTGGCGTCCAGGACGCCGGCTCCCTGCATCCACGTCCGCACCGCGTTCATCCCCGCGCCGAGGGGCTCTTCCTTCATGCTGCTCCCACTCCGCTGGATGCTTTCCTGAATCCCAAACATGAATCAGAAACAAGAGCGCAAATCTTCCTTCTTTACTCGGAAAAAAAAAAAAAAAAAAAAAAAAATGTATATATAGTGATGAAATCGCCAGGCGGACTGTTATGTGTGTTTTTGTTTCTCTCTCTCTTTCTCTCTCTGCAGCTGATCTCGGGAATCAAAGCAAGTCAGAGAAAGCAAACACAGGCACGCACATTAAAAAAAAAAAAAAATCCAGAGGCAATCAGAGCCCGGTTTTGTTGCTGCTGTTTGCTGCGTGTGCAGTTTGTTTGGGTGCTTGGAGGGGCTTGCGGGATGCTGGGGGCTGGCTGCAGCGCTCACAAGCCGGAGGAGTACTTGAAGTCCCTTTTGTATGAAGACACCCCTCGGATGGCAGCAGGCAAAGAGAAAAAAAAAAAAAAAAAAAAAAAAAAAAGAAAGAAAAAAAAAATCTCGGCTGGCAGTTTAAGAAACAATAGGACGGACGGGAGCTGCGGCAGGCTCTGCTACATCAAGTGTCATTTTCCAGTGACAAGAGAGGCAAGTTTCCCCCCCCTCTCTCTCCCCCTCCTTCCCCCCTCTCTCTTTTCTTTCTTTCTTTTCTCCCTCTTTTCTTCTCTTCTCTCCCAGCCGAAGCGCTCTCTCCTCCCTCCTTCAGCAGCGCAGGAAGCGACTTGCCGGAGCCGGGCGCACGCCGGGAAGGGAGCGAGAGGGGCGCACCCGCGGCGGCACGGACGAACGGACGGACGGACGGACGGAGGGAGACCCTGGGGCTCCCGGTGCCCGCGCCCCCTCCCTCCCTCTCCCGCAGCGCCGGCCCGGACCCGCCGCCTCTCCCTATGGGAGCCACTTTGACTGGCCCCGCCGCCCGACACGAGCCCCGCAGCCCCGGCGCCCGGGGGGCGGGGCCTGGGGGAGACACGCCCCCTCCTCATTTGCATCGCGTCACCTCTCCCCCTCCCTCCTTTCCCCTTCAACCAATGGCCGCCCGCGAGGTGCAGCCGCGGGGGCGAGGACACGCCCCCTTCGTTAGCATATCCCCGCCCCCTCCCGCCCAGCCCTCACGGCCCGGGGGAAAGTTGCCCCGCGTCCCCCCGCCCCCCCGGGGGGGGGG